>NW_028151905.1:0-127265 GCF_964638095.1 Poromitra crassiceps | reverse complement strand
TGTCAAGTCCATTGAGCCTGGGCAGTGGCAATGTACTTAGTCTGGTGATTATGGATCTTTCCAGGAGGCTGAGCAGTTTGGAAAATAGCCTTATGGTTACACCTGCTCAGTCTGTTAATTTAAAATTAGATATTCCTCTAAATCTGGCTTCCAACCCCCCAAATTTTTTGCCGCCCTTCGGGCGGCGCCAGAGTTCGCCCCCTCAGATTGTTGGCTTGCATGACGCCCCTGATTGTGTGTGTTTTATACTTTTTTGGAATAAAAACAATACTCTCGGATCTTGTTTTCGTGTAACTTTTATTTTCGCTCGTCATTGTATGTACACAACAAACACCAAAATCGTTCTCGTTTTAGGAAACAAAATCAACCAGAATGTGAAAATCCACCCCACCACCGTGTGCACACTGCACACTGCACAGTTCACCAAGCAGTCATCATCATCATCATACACGGACCAGAGATCGCAAACCCCAGACCCCCAAACACAACCCTCGCCCCGGTTCCCTGGTCACCGAGTCCCTGCCGTCACAGCACGGCCATCTCCGAGTTTTCGTGATAGGCATGCGTGTGAGTGGTCATGATCTTGTAGTCGCCATTGACACAGCTGTAGTACAGCGCATGCACAACGGTGGTGAAGAAGCACTTGCTGATCGCATCAAACTGTTTCCAGCTGCTCATATCGGGCATAGGGCTGGCTGCCGGGACCCGGTGCACCAGCCTGCCCTCCGTCAGCGGGGTTGGCCGGCACGCTGTGCCGACGCTCGGCATCTCGTACCAAGCGGCCAACTTCACGTCGCCCGGGTAGCCCATCCGCATCACGCCTTTGGGCAGCTTCCCGATCGCGGCGCAGGCTATTCCGACGTCGCCCTCCACGTAGATGTGCGTGAAGTACGAGCGCCTGCGGTCCGGCGGCTCGGGTAGCTTTGCCCTGCCGGGGAAGGTGTCCAGGTCAGCTACCATGTAGGAGAATGTGTATTTCTCTTGAGTGAGATCTATGAGCTTCACACAAGCAGGCAGGCTGCCGACGCCGTGGAGCCATGCGACGACGGCTGTCTCGGCGACGTGAGACTCTGAGTCGTTCTGCCACACCAAGGCCTTTAGCCCATGGATCCTGGGCACAGCGTCGTAGCACTCGCTCAGCAGGTCACCGGCCTTCCACCGCAGGTCCACGATGCACCTTTCTTTGCTGCGCAGGCCGATGTCGACGAGGTCGCAGCCTGTGTAGTTGGACCCCGGCTTGATGACGTGCAGGGTCTGAGCGTCGCCGTACAGCCTGTTGCCGTACTCGTTGATGCTATCCCCTGATACCGTCCTGTGGATGACGTACATGGCGCTGCAGCTGTCACTGCCCGGGAACACTCTGATGGGCAGCTTCGCGCGCATGTTTTTAGCCATGCTGATGCCATGCTGTTCCAGTACATCCATGAGGTTTGCTTTCTCAGGCCGCGACTGGCTGTACAGGTACAGCCCCGGTGGCAGCCCGTCCGACTTCCTCAGCCGGACCAACACCGTGACACCGCACCCGGGAGGGTTGACCTTCCTCAGGTGCAATGTCCATTGGTAGGCTCGTGCCACGGACACTGATTCCTTGGGCCACAAGATCTTGGCTTGGTCCTTAAGGCTCGATCCTCCCTTGCCCGTTATAAGGAGCGTTTCTTTCCACCGGCCGCACAGTCTAATCTTCTTCCTCTGGCTCAGACCTTCTTTGCACCGCTCCTCAGCCTTACCGCTCTTTGTGTCTTCATCCCTGGTATCATCGCCCCCCGCGCCAGCTGCCGCCAGGGCCCTTATTATCCACGGCATTGAAGTCCTGTGCTGATCGCAAATGGCCTCCGGCAAAAGGCCTAGCTGGCTGAGCGGCTCGTTGACGGCACCGCGAACGAACACTTTGTCACCTATCACGGGCACCGGTTCGAGAGTCAGCGCTCTGATCAGCTCACAGCAGAGCAACGGCGATGACGGCAGCTTCGACATGTTCAACACTCCGGCCTTCACAGGCCTCGTGCCTGACATGCTACGCGTTGCGTGTGCCGAGAAGTCGGCCAGGAATCAGGCTACGTGCGGCAACAAGTGCACGGTCCTATACAGGAAACTCTCATCGATCTCGCACGAGCCGCAGCGGCCGCTCGTGGCTCGCGCCGTTGCCAAGGACACTGCCACCAAATGCCTGGTGTGTGAGATGAGCCTGGTCAAGACCAGCAAGCTGTCTTCACGCTCGGGGATAGTGATCAACTGCGGTTGTGGCAATGTGCGCGTGTGCCTGGTGTGCTTTAAGACCCCCAGCGCCGACGTCGAGCCCTGGTACGCCCAGCAGCCCCACCTCCACGACTGCTCCACGCTCAAGTTATTCTTCTGCGGCGAGTGCAAGTTATTTAACAGAGTCCGAGAGAGGATCTGCTGCCGTTGGGCGTGCCCCCAGTGCGCAAGAACGATCGAGAGATGCCGCATCTGCTCCGCGCCCGTCCCTACTGAGCGCAGGGAGATGCAGAGTCTGTGGACCGAGCCGAGCGGCTCGGTCGCAGACAGACGAGAGGGCCCGCGGCAGGCCAGCTGCGAGGAGGAAGGTCCGGGGAACGCTGCCGACACCAGCGAGGACATGCCCGAGGCTTACAGAGAAGCAAACAGGGAGCGGGTGATAGCCAAGGTGACGCGATCAAAGTACCTGGAAGCGAAGGACATCCAAGTCCTGTTCGCCGACTTCCTTCCCGACCCGAAACGGTGCACGTGCTTGCCGGACGAATTCCCGGGCGTCATGTGCCCGGGCTGCACGCCGCTGCTGACCGTCATGCGGCTACTGAGCGAGAACACAGATCCTGTGATGGCCAAGTTCGCCAAGGACGCTGTGCCGGGCCGGGCCCTCGTCCGTAATGTCTACAACAAGGCCCTGCTGCAGGCCATGTTCACCGACCCCCGGCTACCGCCGTGCGCCAACGGCGTCGCATGCAAGGGGATGTTGCTGCGCCGGCCCGACGGTCAGGTCCATTGCAAGCCCCTGCCGTCGCTGCTCTCTCCCGAGGCCTACCGGACTCTGGACCCGGAAACCGACCCGGTCGAGCCGTGCTCCTGCATCCTGTGCCTGCTCTTTCACCAGACCGCTACCGTGCTCGCCAACGCTAGCGTTGAAAGGCAGAACCTGGAGCCGCTTCCCAGAGAGCCGGTGTACTACTTCAACATCAAGCTGGCTCATGATGTCGGCGTCCCTGAAATCTCCATCCAGGACTGCGGCATCCAGCACCTGATCCGCTTCCAGGGCCGGGCGGGGAGCTACAAGCCTGAATTCTACTACGACTGGACGGAAATGCTCGGGGTCCTCTGCGTCGACGACAGCGGCTCTGTCATCTTCAGGCCGTCGCCGCAGTAGCACAGAAGGAACCCAGCATCTCATATCGTCGTATATGTGTCTGTTTTCCTCAGAGAAGCTGTGTATATAGGATGTTGTACAATTTCTACTGCAACGCCTAGAATTAGACAAAGCTGTCGTGTGTCCTACGGATGCCCAATTGATTGATTGAATGCTGTCTGAGGCTGGGCCGGAGGGGACTGGGGACCTGGGACCGTCGTGGCAGTCGGGAGGGCTGTGGTGATTGTGGGACCAGGACCAGATTGTGCTGACGGAAATGTGCTGACCAATGACAAAAAATAAAAACAATGTTCTACAAGAATCATCAGAGTATGCATTTCTTATTTTATTCTTCACAACATTTCACAGGTTATGACAGAGAAGCTTTAGACCAGGTTGTACATGAACAACCTTCGTCTAGTTCTAGGTTCCTCTAGTTCCGATAGAACTGCCGGCGACTGCGTAGATGTGCTGTGGTGTAGCGAGGCGCGGCGTACCATGTCGGACTGAATGATAAGAGTATGCATTTTTATTTTATTCTACATTTCACAGGTTATGACAGAGAAGCTTTAGACCAAGAGGCATTGTGCGGGAGGAGAGTGTTCTGTCAGAGGGCTACCGATTCGTCGGGTGGAAAGGATTCTGTCAGAGGACGTCTGTCAGAGGGCTTCTGCTTCGTCGGGGGAGAGGATTCTGTCAGAGGACGTTTCTGTGAGAGAAGGTGTTCTTTGTAACTGGAGGATGGACCTCCTGTCCAGGGGCGTATATATGGGTGTAACTCGAAGCAGAGAAGCAGAGAGAGAACTCTCCAGAGAGCTCCAGTATAGGATGCCGACATACAAGCCGAACAGCAGACTTAAGAGTCAGGTTTCTATTCCGCCTAGGCAGCCACAGCAGTTTGACCAGAGGTGTGGAGACTCGCCACACTCGTCTTCGGGCTCTTACGGGCTGGAGGGACGTAATCTGAACGATCGCCTGTGGCACGCACCTCACAGGCGGCCTAGAGACGGGATGCCTGGATGGGATAAAGCCAGGCCATTGATGGGGGGCAAACGGCACAGCTCGGAGGACAGAGCTCCAGCACCCTATAAACTCAGCAGGTCATCGGAGGGTAGGGAGAGCAGACCGCTGACAGACGGAAGAGGCAGCCACCGCTACGTGGACCCCAGCACGATTTTCGACTTTAACAGCAAGAGGAGTTCGAAGCAGAGCGAACCTGGGGGGAGCCAGAGAGAGAGATATGCCTGGAGCTCCGCGAACTCGTGCGAATCCGCACAAAGACAGCCAGCTTCGAATGGCTTTGGAGGCCAACGTGAGCACTTCCTGGAGGTCGACCATGGTCTACTCTCTGAGGAAGAGACATCCTGCACGGCCTTAGAGAAAGCTGTTGCCTCTATCACCCCGGCTGGCACAGACGTGGTGACTCTGGACACGCAACAGATTGAGACTGAAGAGATGGAGGAGGAATCGGAGCACGAGCAGCCCCAGCATGGAAAGGTAAGGAGTTTGGCAGTCTATCAGCAAACAGTGCTATAATGACAATGTTTGGCCTTGGCGTGACAGAATGTATAATCCTAGCACATTTGTGTCTGTTTCTCAGGAGTCTGCTGCTGCACGCAACCTAAGGAACAGAAAACCTTGGACCGAGAACAACAGCGAACAAGACAGCGACGACACCAGCAGCAGCAGCAGCAGCAGCAGCAGCAGCAGCAGCAGCAGCAGCAGCAGGGAAGCAGCAGCGACGACGGCGACGACGGCGACGACGGCGACGACGGCGACGACGGCGGCGATGGTGATGGCTCGGCGCCAATGCCTGTCGACGACAGGGGAAGCAGCAGCGACGATGATGGCGGCGACGGCGGCGACGGCGGCGACGGCTGCGATGGCGGCGATGGTGACGGCTCGCCGCTAATGCCTGTCGACGACGAGCTGGCCGCGATCAATAACGCTTGCTCTGACGCCTTGTTTGTAACAACAAAGCAGTCTGACGCACTCTTTGAGGAGCTGGAGGAAACACTCTTCGACAACTCAGAGATGCCCTCGTTCATGGATATTACAGCAGAGATAGAGAATCTGACCCAAATACTAGAGGCACAGCCAGTCCGGAACCCCGCCCAGGCGTCGGTCTCTTCTTCCCATCCTCAGAATTCCTCCAACGCGACCAGGAAGCAACCTGCCCAGATCTCCCTGAATCAGAGGAACCCCGGCCAGGCGTCAGTCTCTTCTTCCCGTCCTCAGAATTCCTCCGACGCGACCAGGAAGCGACCTCCCCAGATCTCCCTGAATCAGAGGAACCCCGCCCAGGCCTCGGTCTCTTCTTCCCGTCCTCAGAATTCCTCCAACGCGACCAGGAAGCAACCTGCCCAGATCTCCCTGAATCAGAGGAACCCCGGCCAGGCGTCAGTCTCTTCTTCCCGTCCTCAGAATTCCTCCGACGCGACCAGGAAGCGACCTCCCCAGATCTCCCTGAATCAGAGGAACCCCGCCCAGGCCTCGGTCTCTTCTTCCCGTCCTCAGAATCCCCCCAAAACTCCCAGGAAGCGACCTGCCCAGATCTCCCTGAATCAGAGGAACACAGCCGGTTTGCAGGCAGAGAGAAGAGTGCAGCCCGAGGGCCAAAAAAGAAAGTTTGAAAGATTGCAGGGGGCATTGAGGAACAGGATCCAGACCAGCGATCACCTCAGCCTGTCCTGCTATAACAGTAAGGCATACATGCTGGACTGTATTATGCAGCTTCTCGAAATGACGACCTGCAGCCTCTGCCAGGTTGTGTTCAACACACAGCTGTACACCGACAGCTACTACATCCAACTCAACAGGGCCGTGAGGGTGGCCTGCGAGTGCATCTGCTGCTTCAAGTGCTACAAGACGAACGGAGGATGCGAAGAGCACAATCTTACATCGAAGAATGCCATCTCGTCGTGCCCAGGTATAGACATGATAGTCCTGAAAGCTCTGTTTGTGCACAACCACAAATGGAACATGAACCTGGTGCCCGCTGATGAGTTCAAAACCCTCGAAGCTCAGGAACGTTATGTCCACACCATGATAGAGAACCAGCCGGATATCACACAGCAGGTTTTGCTTACAGGTAACTTAAGTGTCCCTTTCGAATTTGAGTCAGTTTCCAAGTTTGTGTGTCTTTGTGTCTGTGTAAACGTAACTGATTTTCTGCTCTCTTCTCTATTGCCAGCCTACAGTAAGCTGCTGGACGCCAGGGACAGTATGAGTTTCAAGTGCCTGGAGAAAGTACCGCTGGATTTAAGCTTGCGCTACACGTGCATCCCCCACCTGCCGGCTTTCTGGAACCATGTCGCAGTCGGCCTAAACAGGCCCTCACCGGCCCAGATGGTGGCTAAAGACGACAACCTCCCCCGACTCTTCCATGTGTCCCTACCCGCCGGGCTGGTATTTCACTGGTGTGCCTTTGTGCTGGACACAGCAGTGATTTTGGCGATGTGGTTCACGCAGAACGACCAGATCCTGGGGCTAGACCGAGCTGAATACAACCTGGCCAACTTCAACAACATGACCTACGCTTTGAACCTGTGGCTCAAGTCCCAGTACAGTAGAAACGTTGAGGTTGTCTTAGGCTGCAAAGCTGTCGAAGAGAGCAGCTTGGTGGGCTTCATAGTCAAGATCTGCCAGCTTCTGGAGCTGCCGGAGGGTGGGCAAATGCCACCCTTGTATCCTGCGTCTAAGTCTGTGTTTAATGTTGAGAAGAAGGACTACATCGAAACCCTTTTCAAACGTCCTACTCAGGTGGCTGCGAGTGACATCGATCTAAATCAAGAACTAATCTGCCACCAACCATCAGTCCCTTCAGTCCCTTTGATGGTGAACGATTGCTTCGGACCTGCCTTGTGCAACGTAAACACTGCCCAAGTACAGTTTTTCTGATTAATGGCCTGCATTTATATAGCGCTTTTATCCAAAGTGCTTTACAGTCAGTAGGTACATTGACCCATTCACACACCGATGGCGTCAGTTTACCATGCAGGGTGCTGGCACACCAACGGGAGCTATTTGGGGTTCAGGATCTTGCCCAAGGACACTTCGACATGCAGACTGGAGGAGCCGGGAATCGAACCAACGACCTCTTTTATCCAAAGCGATTAGTGGACGACCCGCTCTACCTCCTGAGCTACAGCCGCCCTTAGAGCATCAATTACTCTATTACTGTCTACCACTGTTATAGTCAGAAATTCTATGATATTGGACCCAGGTCCCAATATTGGTGACTGTACTTGGTGCTTTGTACAATAAGAAAAACAAGTGTGTGTGTGTGTATCAACATGACATTAAAGTGTATCATATATTTTTTTATACTTAAGCTGTTTTTATAAGACTATTATTAAAAACATTTTTGTTATGATCAATCAATTGAAATTTGAAAATTTGAAAACTCTACAATTCAATGTTTTGTGTTTTTAACCCATTGTACCAGAGCATCTTAAAATGTACCTGTTGTACTGATGATATAGCTCTGAAACATAAATAAAATATTCGATCGATTGATACTTGGTGGTTTTAGTGTGTTTGTGTAAAACATGTGTTGTTTTGTATGCAATTCTTAGGTGTATTGGTTATGTTTGCAAAAAAGAAAATAAATAAAAATGAACACCTCAACCCAATCAGTTCCGACTCCTTGTTTGTCTGTGTTTTTGCTAGTGGGTGTCATATAAGGGTTCACCTTGCAGTTCATTTTGTGCGCAGTGTGGTGCTAAGGATGCTTGACAATGAACACAGCACAATAAGGACAACACCTAAGGTGCTGGTGAGAAAAAGTTTAATGAACACAAGGCCTCTGACAAAGCCCTCTCCTCCTACAAAGAACACCTTCTCTAACAGAAACGTCCTCTGACAGAACCCTCTCCTCCCACGAAACACCCTATCACAAAATGCACATGTGACAAAATGCTCCTCTCACAAGATCCTCTCAACGACGAAACATAAGGCATCTGACAAATAGGGGCGCTATATCCTCTTACAATGATATAACTCTCTTACAAATATCCCCGTCTTGTGAAAGTTTAATCGTCTTGCAAACTTGTTTTTTCAGAGGGAGCACCGGTATATACAACTACAACTATGAATGATACAACAGTGGTAATGTTCAGATGGAGCGTGACGCCCGAACCATTTCGACCTAGGATGTGGTTTCCCTCTTTTCCTACGCTCAGTCCCTTAGACATCCTAAAGAATGTGAAGGGTCAATTCTACCTGCACTGCTTTGAGAGGAAAACGGAGCAGGATGCTGAGCTCCCGACAAGGAGCCAATACCTGACCCTGGTCATGCAGGAATCGACGAGGGCCGCCCGGGAGGAAGCGGTGGCTTTAATTCTGGAGATCGGGGCAAAGTACTGGAGCTGCTCGCCGTCGGCCGGGAAGCCGAAGGTCTCTGGGCCCACGGACATTCTCTCGTCTTCCGAGTGGGATGAGGACAGATATTGTAAGTTCCACATCCCCTATCGGTTTCGCCGCTTCAGCTCGAATGTTGTGGCAGTCCAGGAGAACCTGGCGAAAAGTGATTGGGTCCCGACGTTCTACACTATAGCAGACGATGTTACCAACTACGCCATGGCCTGCATCTATCACGTAAGTGAGGGCCTCCTTTGCCAGACAGTCCCAACGCAGATGCTTGCGACAGTCCGAACTAACCGATGCTCTCTCCCTCTTTTCTTTCCCCAGGGCCCCCACCACGTTACAGCCAGGCACAAGGACGGCGACATGAGGATGTTTGTGTGCAGAGTGGCGGAGAGCGTGGGCGAGATGCTGGCAAGGCAAGGCATTGTTAATGTCAATGCCGTGTGGGACAGCAACACCTGCCTGTCGATCAGGGCGCCATGTTCCGCCATGATAGAGCACAAAATGCAAATGATTGAGACTAGTTTCGTGAAGATGACAAAGAAGCGTCGGCGGTCCTGGGAGGAGCAGATCGGGCCCTTAACCAGACGGATGGGACTCCACCACAAGATCCCGTACTTCCAGTGCCGGACCCAGGGCCTGGTGATGATGGGATCCCAGCCAGGGTGCAGTGCGAAGATCGTTGTGTACTTTGACGGCAGCGCAGATTTAACCTTCCAGGATGCCATTAAAGCGGACGGCAGGTTCTGCGCCCATGCCGTCTGTGTCAGACGTAGGTCAGAGGTAGAGGATGGCAAAAAGGACATCGACATGAGCTTCAGCAAGGTAGCGGACCATCTGCCGCTGCAGTCGGACGACCTGTATATCAAATGTAAGTTTATCACAAGTTTATCGTTCCCCGCAGGGCTCAGTCGCTATCGAGACCGTAGATAGTAACCCTTTTGCTTTCTGTCCCTATCTCTCCCCAGCGTGGTCGATGTTGGAACTGACGAAATGGGAGTCCGTGTACATGTGCAGTATATGTCAAGAAGCCCCGGATTCACTGCTGGAATGCGGCCACCTGATCTGCTCGAGATGCTGCAAAGCAGGGCAGGTTGCAGAGAGCCATTGCCCTGTATGCAGAAGAGCCAAGCCCCACATCTTTCAGGTGAAGTTTGAGTTTGGCTCTTCTCCATACAGCGACACTCCATATTGTACATTTTGTAAGGCTTTGAAAGATGTCATACTGTTCCCTTGCGCTCACCTCAATTGCCGGTGTCGCAACTCGTGCTATGTGTGCAGAGACACAGTCTCTACATATCGCAGGATCTTTGTTCATTATGAAGACCTAATTTGAACCTGATGTGCTCGATATGCTGCGGAGCACATTGCAGAGAACTGCTGCCCTGTATGCAGAGGAGCCACGTCCAAAATATTTCAGGTGAAGTTTGAATTGGCTCTTCTGCGGAAGAGGCATATATGCACATATATGTAGTAAACATATATGTAGTATATGTTCATATAAGTATTCGACATATATCCACATATATATCCAGGATATATGTGCATATATGTGCATATGTATCACAATATATGAACATGTATGGAATTGGAACGTTTCATATATGGTCCATATATGTTTGTCCTATATAATTATATATGTGCATACATGTATAGATTGTATATGGACACATATGGCAATTGTATGCATTGACACTATACGGACATATATGGTTAATACATATAAAACTATATATGAATAATAACTATACATACATATATGTTTTAATTTATATGAACATATATGACTATTACCTGTGTATAACTGTATGTATTTATCTGTATTCGACATATATCCACCTATATATCCAGGATAGATGTGCATATATGTGCATGTATATCACAATATATGAACATGTATTGAATTGGAACAACATTGGAATCAAAACACATATCTCTTAATTAAAGAAATATAATTTTTCAAATTATTTTTGATTGAACAACATCTCAGAAGTGAAAACCCACCATAAAAATGGTTAGTTTTGTGCAAGACTTCCAGCACTACTGGCTATTTCAAGGTTAGTTGTCAGAACTTCCTTTACTCCCAGTGTGCCTGAGATTGAAAAATAAGGTTTTTTTGACAGTGGAGCCATTAAAATGCCCCATAGTCTATATTATGGTTTTAGTGTAAACATTATATATTATATATGATTTAGAAGCTCATCGTAAAGCTGATTCCAAATATGTAATTTAAAAGCTTCATAAATCCTGTGGAGTTATTAACCATATTAGATCCCTAATCTCTGCCCCAAATGCATCATGGGACTTCCATGCAAATTCTGGAGAAATGTTCACGCCCCCTCCAACCAGTCTCTCTGCTGCACCCTGGATTACTTACATGAACATAATGATCACATGTATGAGAATACTCATATGCTAATTGCTTATATGAGCATACCTGCTGACATATGTAAGTAAAGTCTTATATGTTAATTGCTGATATGAATATGTTATATGTTAATATGCAATATGTTAATATGCAACGATGTTAATATGCAAAATTGCTTTTGCTTCTATCGCATTACTAGTTATTCTATGCTATGTTGTGTTTTTCTGCTTACTGCTTAATAATTGCATTACTACGGTTTATTTTTATTTTTATTGTATTTATGCTATGTGTGTTCTGTGAGCGAGCTACTGTAACTTGTCCCAATTTCCCCCCGGGGATCATTAAAGTCTTTCTGATTCTGATTCTGATTCTGATTCTGATACACATATATGTAGACATATGTAAGTTTAACCCTATATGTTCAATGCGTACACAAACATATATGATTACATTTATGAGAATATCTGCATATGTTAACTGATTATATGAGCATATATGTTGACATACATAATAGTAATCATATATGTTTAATGCTTATACAAACACATTTTGATATGGAAGAGAATAACATATATGTGTGTTGCTTGTATTTGCATATATGCGGAAATATGTAGAAATATTCTTATGTTCTTTGCTTATATGTACATATATCTAAACATATGCAAGAATAACCCTGTATGTCCATTACATGTATGAACATATATGATCACATGTATGAGAATACTCATATATGTTAATTGCTTATATGAGCAAACATGCTTACATATGTAAGTAAATTCTTATACCGGTATGTTAATTGCTGATATGCACATATATGTAGACATATGTAAGTTTAACCCTATATGTTCAATGCTTACACAAACATATATGATTACATGTATGCAAACATCCGCATATGTTAATTGATTATATGAGCATATATGTTGACATACGTAATAATGATCATATATGTTTAATGCTTATATGCACACATATTTTGATATGCAAGAGAATAACATATATGTGTGTTGCTTGCATTTGCATATATGCGGAAATATGTAGAAATATTCTTATATGTTAATTGCTTATATGTACATATATCTAAACATATGCAAGAATAACCCTATATGTCCATTACTTACATGAGCATATATGATCACATGTATGGGAGTACTTATATATGTTAATTGCCTATATGATCATATATGTCAATTAATATTTGGATCACATATATGATCCTCACATATATATGCATATATCTCAGATGGGTTTGTATGCAGAGTGCATACGTGTACATATATGGTGACATATATGTGGACCTTGTGTCGGATGTATGTCCATATATGACATATATTACCTTTCCGTATTACAGCGACACTCCAAATTGTACAGTTTGTCACGCTTTGAAAGATGTCATACTGCTCCCTTGCGCTCACTGTCGCAACTTGTGCTATGTGTGCAGAAACACAGTCTGTAACTATTTCAGGATGTTTATTTGACAATAAATAACCTAATATTTGAACCAGCTGTTTTCGTGTCCTTCTTTAAACTCTGTCTTCAACTGACAGCCAGTTTAGTACAATGAATTGGGACTGGCCAACATGGGTTCTGAAAGGTAAATTTAACACAACTCTCATCAGTTTGTTATAAGATGTCTGCAGTTTCGTCTTGATACACTTGGGGTAAAGCGGGGAGCTTCTTAACACTGCCTCACAACACTGCCGCTCTGACAAAAATGCCTGTCATGCTCACCATTATTTACCACTCTTCTGTTCTGCAGTTCTATGAAAAGTCACCTAAGACTACATGGCCAACACGTACAAGGCAGCGGTGTCTGCTCTGATCCGGGATTGCCGTCTGTACCACGTGCAGACGGTGGAGGCCAACAACCTTGCCGGGCTGCTGTCATGCATGCGGGTCAAGGACCCCCTGGGCCTCGACGAGGCCCTGGACTCTGAAACCGACACGGTAGAGCGGCTTACATTTCTCTTCGAGAGAAATAGCCTCTTGAACTTGGTGGCGGTCGTCGACAACGAGAAGCCTAATCTGAAAGCCAACACCGAGTGGGTAGTGGCGATGGTGCGACGCGACGAGGACGACGGCGAGCCGGACACCCTGGTCGTGTTCTACGTGCTGGGCAATCGCAAGAAGGAGTGTCCTGTCCAGAGCCATCCGACACTGGTGTATTGCCGCTTGCTAGCCCAGAAACCCGTCACGGAGCTCTACCCCGAGTTCTCGAGGTTGGGGCGCAAGCAGACGGCGGTCCGTGTCTGCTACGAGGACCGGCCCCTGATCGAAGGCTTCAACCCTTCCAGCTACAAGACCCTGAGTGATGTGGTGCAACCCGGTCCCATCCTGGACGGATTCGGCAGGAGCTACATAGACAAGCGCGCCGACGCCGGGGTGGGAGAGGATGTGTCGCCAGAGCCGTGGACGCTGCTGGCGAACGTAGGGCCTTGCCCGGATCAGGTTTCACACAACAGCCTCGACCTGATGACGCTCATGGCGGATGACGACAAGCTGCTAGGCTCCGGCGGCTTCGGCGTTACGGTGGCCCTGAACGCCGACGTTGTGGCCAAGACAGCCCTGTTCCCTGTGGCGGATGACTGGTCTGTGCCTGTAGTCAGGAAAAAGCTCCTGGCCTATGTCCAGGTAGCCTGCCAGATGGAAGAGCTGTTGCTCGGCGTATCGATGAGGCACACCAATGTGGTGCGCACGCTGTGTGGCTACTGGTGCGACGGCGCAGAATACGCGCTCGGCGGTAGGGCAGTGATTGTCATGGAGCGAGCTGTGTGCACCCTGCAGGAGTTTGCCAAGTGGCTAGGCTGCTCGGACAAGATGAGCAAGGTGATGCTGACGGTGGAGTACGACACGCTTTGCGGCCTGAACTACCTGCGCTCGAGGTCGGTGCAGCACAGGGACATTACCAGCAGGAACATCCTCGTGTCGGCGTGTGGGCGAGCACCCTTCCCCGTGGTCTTTAAGCTCAGTGACTTTGGTACCGCCGGCACCTTCAACACTCCCGACCAGCACCATGGCAACCAGGTCAACATGCCCCCTGAGGTGCTGTGGTGTGCCGACTACAGCTTCGGAAGCGACATGTTCAGCTGGTACTGTGTCCTTTGGGAGTGCAGGTTCTCCGAGATTCTCTTCTGCTCCCTCAGCAACGCCGGCTTCTGCCATAAGAAGCACGCCCAGTCACTCGCGTCCATGCTGGGCTGCTACAAGCCCGATAAACTGGACACCCTCTACGAACCGCGCATGCAGAAGATCGACGCAGCCCAACTCCTCCGGATCTACGGTGGCTCCAGACCTTCCGTGGTCGACGTGAAGGCCTCCTTCAACGCCAGGCTCCTCAAGCTCAATGTCACACCCGGCCAGTACCAGGAGTTTGTCAACATAGGCCTGATGTGCATCACCCTCTATCCGCAGGAACGGTGCACGCCGGCGCAACTGCTCTCAACGCCTAGGTACCTCAACGCCAAATCCGACATAGGCCAACCGACGTCCGAGGCGCTACACTATGAGATGCCCGCGTCGGTGACGATCGGCACCTACAGGACCACCGATGTGGTCCTGAGTCCTGAAATTAGGAACGTCGAGCCTCGAGCCGCCGACGCCTGGGCGCCACGCTACACCGCCAAGTACAACCAGACTACCAAGACTCACTACGGCCTCGACATGCTGAGGCTGACGCCCGACCACATCCAGCCAGAGACCTGGTACAAAGACAAGGTCGACGAGCTCTGGGCGAAGGGGGCCACATTGCGCCAGCGATTCAGCGGCAATAAGCGCGAGGATGCCTTTCGGCCATTAGCGGGGGCCGGCAAAGCCGCTCTCAGGTTCATGGAGGGCGTCTCGATTGTCTCGAGGCACTTGGAGGACGAGCTGCCCGTCACCATAGTGAGCCTGGACTCGATAGACAAGGACGACATGCGGGTGTTCAAGCAGAATCTGGTGCGGCTGTCGCAGAGCGTCGTCGCGCAGTACCCTGACATCTTCCACGGTCCCCGGGGCGACGCAGTAACTTGCTGCGGTGACAAAAACACGCTGCTGTTCCAGTACGCCCAGCTGGTGCCCAACACAACAGAGTTGAGCAAGTGTCTGAACAGCTCATTACGTTCTCAACAGCTCATTACGCAGTTAACGTCTCAACAGCTCATTACGCAGGTACTGCTGACGCTCCAGTCTGCCGCGAAAGCTGGCCTGCTCCCGACACAGGAGCTGCTGCCCTGCGACATCCTGATGAGCCAAGGCACTGTGATGATCGACGTGGTGAGGTACCTGGCCAGGCACTTCAGGAGCCGCGAGGAGCTCTTCGGCCAATCCGGTGGCGCCTGGCTCTCGAGCTTTGTGGCTGCAATCTCTTCGACCTTGATGCCTACATACTGTGAACTGCTCGCGTCCCGGGCAGTCTCCCCAGAGGGGGCGCAGGAATTCTTAGCCTGGGCACTGGCCACTTTCAACCCCACCGCCCAGCCCCTAAAACGCAAAGCACCCACCTTCGTGGACCTCCGGACGAGTAGGCTGACGTTCAACAGCTACGGAGCCTGCTGGTTCACCAAGAAAGGCAAGCGGACAAAAGGCAGGAGGCAGCTTGAAGTGTTTACGTACAGCAGCCCGCCCGTGAAGGTATTCGGGACCCAGGACGCCGACCCGAACCCCAAGCTCTTCGAAGACATAACCCGCGACATCGCGTCGGCCATGAGGAAGAAGATCTTTGGCTCCGACGTCAAAGTGTCAGTCACGGTCACCGACTGCACCCGCAGCAACATCACACTCTCCGAAGGCGCCCTGGAGCATGTGTTGCCGATCGACGAGATAGCCATGTCAGCCCCCGACATGGCCGAGGGCAGCTCGTACTACGCGCACGGAGCAACGACGGGGCTGGTGACTGCACGCAAGTGGGCGCCCGTGATCATGTACATCACCCGTTTCAAGATGGCGCCTATACCCAGGCTAAGCTACACTTACTATACACTCAATGTGATCTTTGTGCTCCTGACCGACCGGGGTACCGTGACGAGCGTCACAGGGCTGTTCGACAAAGTGAAATCTTGGTCTTTCACAGACTGCTGACTGTGAGGCGTATAATTGGATGATAGTAATAATAATAATAATGTAATAACACCCTTTGTTTGGTCCTCCCTACCCTATACCCTGCTGTGAGCCTTGTGTATCAGTGTTCATTAAACTTTTCTCACCAGAACCTTAGTGTTGTCCTTATTGTGGTCCTGTGTTCATTGTCAACCATCCTTAGCACTAGACTGTGCAGAGAATGAACTGCAAGGTGGAACCCTTATACACCCAGTAGCAAAAACACAGACAAACAAGGAGTCGGAACTGATTGGGTTTAGGTGTTCATTTTTATTTCTTTTATTTTTTGCAAACATAACCAATACACCTAAGAATTGCATACAAAACAACAGGCACGGCTAGTCATTACACTTTATGTGACCAGACTTCCCGGGGGCGGCAGGTATTCAATGGGGATCAGGCAGGTCAGCGACAGCGAGGGTGCACCGCCGTGGCAAGAATATGTATATATCTCCCCTCCCCCCCTTCCCTCCTCTCTCTCTCTCTCTCTCTCTCTCTCTCTATGAAAAGACACTTTCAGAAGTAGCTAATGCATCTGTGGCTTTGAATTAATTTGTTAATGCAACATATCGAGTAATCATCACAGCTGCAGCAGCTCGTGATCAAACTCATCTTCGTCCAGGTCCGAGTTGCCATCGGACACGGCTTGCGGATCAGGCTCGTCGTCATCCTCGTCCGAGTTGCCATCGGCCCCGGCTTCCACACAGACTTTCCGGTCTCCCTCCTGGGAGCACGACAGCTTCTCTTCGTTGCTCGTGGAACCGTCTGTCTTGAAGCGAGGGGACGACGAGGTAGGCTCAGTGGGCGAAGCGGTCTTTCCCTTGGGGTTGACCTGGGGCAGCTGGAGCTTCGGGGACACAACGGATTCTACGCGATAGGAGAGTTGAGTCTCCGCCGACCGCTCCCTAACCTCAGAGTCGCATTGCTTCGACCTCCCCAAGCTGTCCCTTTTCATGCCCGCCGATAGGCCCCCGCCGGGGACCTCTTCTTCGCGACGGGAGCTCTCATCAGGCTCGTCGATGCTCTCCGACCCGCTGTCTCTGAGGTTTTCATCGTAGGCCTCGTTTTCTTCCTCGGACCCGTCCATGGTTTCGTCGCACTTGTCGATGAAGTATGAGCATTTGGAGTCTCTGCTACTGCTGGCCTTGTGAGCTTTACCCTTGCGAGCTTTCTCGATGGGCTCCTTGCGTGCCTCTTCCTTGGCCTCTTTGCGTGCCTTCTTAGACTCCTTGCAGGCCTTGTCCTTGCGCTCTTTGTGCGCCTTCTTACGCTTCTTGCCGACCTCGTCCTTATGCCCTTTGCGCTCCACCTTGGCGATGACACCCACCTTCTGACTCCAGGTTGATAGCGAGGTGATAACTTTCTTGTAGCTGTCCATCAGAGTGGCGCTCAGCATATCTGCTTTGTTGTGCTTAATGAGCTTGCAGTAGGAGTATATGTATATCTGGTTGGCCTGGGTCCATGCTTGAAGTTGGTCTGCGTTCTTTTCGGCCAGGATGTTGTTGGGCATGTCCAGCAGGATGCAGACCGCGTCCCTGTTGACCTGATCGGCGTAGAGCCAGCGCGGCTCCATTAGCAGGTGCTGCAAGATCTTGGTCCAGTTGACACTGGCCAGGTTGGTGCCATTGCCTTGGTAAGCGAGTGGCAGTGGGAAATGTTTGATCATATATTCTGCTCTCTCACTGAGCTTTGTCTCTGCGGGCTGCTGCTGCTGCTGCTGCTGCTGCACCGCTGAACCCGTCGTCTTGCGGCACTTGGTGATGTGGCTGTGGTCCTCTCTGAGCTTGCACATCAGCAAAAGAGCTTTCTCCTTGATGTCTTTGGCCTCCTTGTTGATCTTGGCCTTCTTGCTCTCCTCTGCGGTCGCCCCCCTAGATCTCCTGTTGTTCCAGCCTGACTTGTTATCCATTTCATTCCACATGTGGCGTACCTTACTCACATTATCTGGAGTCTGGGCGTCA
Organism: Poromitra crassiceps; assembly: GCF_964638095.1. NCBI lineage: Eukaryota > Metazoa > Chordata > Actinopteri > Beryciformes > Melamphaidae > Poromitra > Poromitra crassiceps. The sequence goes on along the minus strand of NW_028151905.1, from coordinate 109,153 downwards.
GGGCCGAACAGTTGGGCCCACTGATCAAGCAGGGGGTCTTCTGCGGCTACCATGGCCTGGCAGTAGTCCATGGCTGCCTTCTGGAGAGCCTTCCAATTGTTTACCATACGGCTGTCCAGCTTGCGCCTGTTGCTCCTTTTGGCTGCCAGCACCAGAGAGTCCTCCTTGGCCAAGGCCTGCATCCAAGCCAGGTAGCCCTTGGCGGCATAGGACTCACCGCACAGGAGCTCGGCGACAGCGAAGGGGATCGGGACGCCGTTGCTGAGCAGCCTGATGCCGAGGGTCACGAGCTCGTTGCGCAGCGGGTCCGAAAGGCGGCAGTCGATGTGGCAGGGTATGGCCAAACCCGTGTCACGCTGAGTGTATCCCCGGAGAATGTCAGCGTAAATGTTGTCGTAGAACACCGGCGGGGCCATGAAGTTGCTCGTCGTGACCAGGTCCATCAGCATGCATGTCTGGCAGTCCGGTATCTCCCCGTTGCCGTTCACGGCAGTGAACTCCAAGGCATTGAGGAACCTGTGTGTCGTTGAACCATGCAGGGTCGACGACAAGCCTGCCATTTTAGGGGGGATCGTCGGCACCACACAGTGCCGAGACTCGCGCTTCAATTGCAGGCCCAGGGCAGGGAGGGCACAGGACTGAGCACGATCGACGGAAAACTTGGTCGTCAGGACCCCGGGTCGCAGCTGCTTGACGTCGTACCACAACCTCTTGGAGTCTGCACCGCACCCCGCTCCGTCGTCCAGGCAGAGCATGGGCTGGACCGTCTGTTTCCCCTCTACGGGGTCCTGCCCAATGAGCGTCCCGAGCTGGACGTAGGCAAAGGATGGGGTCAGGGCCGACTCGTGAGTCGGCACCTCGAGAGACAGGTCCCAAAACTGAAACCTGCCACCCGTCGCAGCCCTCAGGTCTTCCAGGGTCTCCCGGTCAGACAGCGCCAGCACCTCCTGGATGAAGTAGGCCGGCTTCTCCCTGAACCAGCCCAGGGGCACGGTGTACGTGGCGATTCTGGAGGTCAGCTTGTCGACGTACCACATGTTCTGATTGTTCTTGTAGTAAGTCACTACGGGTATGATGGGCTTGACGCTTGTAGACAGTTTCTTCGCTGGCAGGTAGAAGAGGAAGTAGTTGTTTTGTGACGCCAGCACCATCTGCTTCGCGCCGGCCCGGTCAAAATGCCCGGCGTCCGAGAAGCACTGGAGCCGGGTACCCCCCTCGATCTCGGCCATGTCCATCAAGGCCATCACCAGCTCGGGACGGGGCTTCTCCTGTAACTTCTTCGCCTCGTCCAAGACCCGGACCCTGATCATCTTCTTGACGTTGCTGTCCTTCATCCGCATGCGGACCACCTCCGGGTTGGTCATGATGTTGTTGCTCTCAATCGTCATGAGGCTGCAGACACTTGACAGTTGGAGGCGATCCTCGCAGCTCAAAGGTCCCCGCTGTACCTGGTCGCCAAGCTTCCTGTACCAAGGGGGGTCCTTAGACAGGATCACCGTGAACCCTGTGCTCTCGGCTCCTGAGGCAGGCTCGGTAGCCTCCGAGGGTCCGATGATACTCTCTGCTGCAGTATCCATCGAGAGGATTAGTTGAAAGGTGTATGTGTTTAAAGCTCCAATCCCTCTATCTCACTGCTGCTGCTGCTGCTGGAGAGTGCTTGTGGGTGCAGACTTGCTCCAATATTTATAGTTTGTAGATTCTCAGTGACAGAGCATAGGCTCTGACAAAACCTGGACCCTATGACAAAACACAGGCTTTTAGAGAGTGGGGGGGCTGGGTGCACACGGCACAGATTTGTAAGAGGATGATATGTTTGTGACGGAGGATAGTGTTGTAAGAGAGGCACAGATTTGTCAGAGAGGATAGTGTTGTCAGAGAAGCGGCTTAGTCAGAGGACTATTTAGTCAGGATGGAACAGATTTGTCAGTGGACGGTAAACTCTGGTACACCAGGCTTCGGTGCCGGGGCTGCATGCAGTAGGCTATCCTCTGCTCCACCTCCTGGCATCTGCGGAGGAAGCGACATCTATCTCTTCTACCTCCTCACAGAAATGAACCTTTTTCCCTGTGACACAGCCTGGGGTGGTGGAAGCGGTAGGGGATGCTGCAGTGCTGGCCGAGGTTTCAGAGAAGCGGCTGTAGGGATCCGAGGAAGAAGGGAAATACGTCAACACGCGAAGGCTATCCACCTGGTTGGCTGAGGACGAGTTGTCCCATGTGTCAGAGCTCTGTGGTGGGGAGGCCGAGGAGCAGGAGAGGGCCGACGAGGCCTGGTTGGGCTTGGAGACCGGGGTGGATTGTAGGGAAGCTGAGGGTGCTATGGGAATGGTCCCCAAGGATTAGTTGAAAGTTGTATGTGTTTAAAACTCCGATCTCTCTATCCCACTGCTGCTGCTGCTGCTGCTGGAGAGTGCTTGTGAGTGAAGACCTGCTCTAATATTTAGTTTTGTAGATTCTCGCTGGCGGAGTGCATAGGCTCTGACAAAACCTGGACCCTACCAGGAAAAGGCTATTGTCTGACACAAATTCTATCGTCTGACAAATCTGTGCCGCACTGCACATTTCTTTCTTCCAGCAGCCACTAGTTTGTCAGAGAGCTGGGGTTTGCCTCAGGACATCGTTTTGTCAGTAAACATAGATCTGTGATAGATACACACATCTCTGTAGTTTGTTTGTAATAATGTGTGACCTATAAGATGTTTGCCCAACTATACTAACGGATGTTTGGCCCCAGACAGGAGTTTCAGTTCTATGTGAAACTACCCGTAACATCAGACTACCAAGAGACCCCTGTTGTAAAACAAGGATGTGTACCTGTCTATGGCTGGTTTCGTGTCCTTTTGATATATTATGAAACAAACATGTTTTTCAGCTCGTCAAGTTGGTGTGCAGGACCGCTCAACAGAGGCTTCAGCTGTGGCAACAGAGGACGAAGCGTCAGCAAGAGAGAAAAATATGGAATGCGAATTGGAAATGATGAAAGTTATTGATGCAACATTTAGATATTATTTTGCTCATTTGGGGGAGGAGCCGCAACCTCTGCCTGCAAGTCCATCTACTGAGACAGAAATGAGCAGGCGTCGCTGTGAGATCTTAATAACACCAATCCCGTTAAACATGGTAGACCAAGCAGAGGTGGTTCATGAGATGATTATGCTTCCATGTACCTGCTGCTATGAAGCACGCATTTTCAAATGTAGTATACATGATTTTTCTTATGAGCAGATTCGGAAGAAAACTAACAGTACGGGGCGATGTCTTGCGCTGGCCGAAAGAGATATGGGGTAAAATCCATGTCAGTCACTGCAGGGAGGTGCCAAAACCAGATGACAACGTACACAAAACATCACATAAGGTTCCAGTCCTCGTTCCAGTCAGCCCAGCTGTAACCAGGAAACGAAACCACCCCCTTTCAGCCAAACCACAAAGTGAGCAGGAGCACAATTGCATCACCCTTACACACTCCACTCACTTTCCCTAAACCCAGACACGGGTACAGGGGCAACAGAGGACTGCAAGAAAAACACTTACACTGAATATCCTGAACAATACAAGAAAAGAACATATTTACAGATATTCAAATACCACGCAGAGTATTTGAAAGACATTTTTTATCCAGCCAGCCACCTGATACACAACGAGAACTACACAGCCTGCTGACGGGGTGCCACCAGATGGAATGGAGGAAAATGCTGTAAAGAGGTTTTGTGGTATTCGAGTCACCATGTGTTTGTTGTTGGGTGTTCCTCTTTTGATATGGTTACCGCTAATCCTGATTACTCCAAATCCCACCCTGAAGAGAACAAAACCATGCTAGAGATAAATATGACCAATGACCAGACTCCTGACTTTCCTGATTTTCCCTCTGACATTTCCTCAAACACAGCCGCTCGTTCCCAAGTGCCCCAAGATCCAGTAGAGTCCAGCAACCAACAAAATATTTACTCACCAACCTTGCTGACCTGTGGGGTTTCTGATCTCTCTGCTGCTAAAAAAAACCCATTCCATCCAAACTTTTGATAAAAAAGTGTACTCCCCAAAACTAGAGAAAGATCATGAACCCACAGATACAATAACCCAGAATGCGGAAGATTTTCCCCCCGCCTTATGCTCTGTCCCTACTCGAGAATGAGTGCACAGGAAACGATGAGAATATTAACATGGATGAAATTTCTACACAGCCTGACTCTTACCCTGTGAATGAGTTTGACTTGTACCCAGGAACTGATATTGATGACGAAACTTCCTCTGGTGAGGAGTAAATGCTTTGAAACCTGAACTGACTGAAAGCCATATGTGTTTGACCATTTACATGTGACTTGTGTAACTGCTTTGATTGATCGATTTCTGACATTTCAGTCAGAAGTGATGTCATTACAGCTAAAAGATGTGTTCAGCTGTGCTTGTTTGAAATATTTTAATTCCTGATTATAAATTTTTACATATACATATATTAGAAGTGATACTACTATTAAAATGAATTGCTTGCTAAAAAATCCCCGAAGTTGAAGAAGATTAAATCCCTACTTTGGACAAAAACAGCTGTTATAAGCAATATATATTTTAATGTGACATTGAGTTGAAAGACGAGGGAGCAGAGAAGGCTTAAGTGAAACTGCTCACTCTGATGTTATCTGTCACATGGTGTTGTTTTTGATAGATGTTACATTTACCCTATAAGTGGGAAGGATAAACTTTTGATACCTTTATACTGTTGATTAGTTTGTTTTGAGATACCAATTTTACATTTAAGATGCTTACAAATGTTTTGATGAGTTTGTAATCAAAGGGCGGAGTGTGATGGAAAAATTGTTTGTAATAATGTGTGACCTATAAGATGTTTGCCCAACTATACTAACGGATGTTTGGCCCCAGACAGGAGTTTCAGTTCTATGTGAAACTACCCGTAACATCAGACTACCAAGAGACCCCTGTTGTAAAACAAGGATGTGTACCTGTCTATGGCTGGTTTCGTGTCCTTTTGATATATTATGAAACAAACATGTTTTTCAGCTCGTCAAGTTGGTGTGCAGGACCGCACGTACACATGAGGACTTACCTTTTTCAAGACCCAGCCTGCTTACTGTATATAAACTCACCCTGTGTGGAAGAGGCTCGGTTCTTCCACTGACTACAACCTTGTTATTGTCTCATTGAAACTGCTCAATCTGCAGATTAATAAATACTTCATTTACTTTCAAGAGTGCTTTGTGACATTTCCTTCTCTGGACTTGCTCGTTTATTGAGCTTACTGTTTTTTCCACAACATTACCGACTTGTCTATGTCTCTATAATCGAAATAAAATAAAATAATGATCAAACCATACCTATGCTTTCTGTTCACTTTATTGGACCTATGCTTTCTGTTCACTTTATTGAGCTCATCAGAGTTCGATGAGCTCAGAGCCATCGGCCGATAACCGGGGGGCCAAAATGAGGTCCCATGACAAGCGTTCATCTGTCTGCCAAAAATATCATGAGAGGCGAGAGAGGTACAGGAAGGCCCAGAGCCGGCCAGAATTCTGCTCACACACACACGCACTTCCATTCTTATTACTAGCCTCAGCCAGGAAGGATTTATTTATTTCCAGATGAACATTTACAAATAATACAGACAAAAGGATAGGTTTTACATTTGATCAAGTGACAACACAGGGCACTTAGACGATTTGATCTGATTCTCATATATGAAAGTTTGTAAATAAGAGTCTTCTGGGAGGTAGCGGGAGTGCTGTTGACTGCTTTGGGGAAAGGTTGCCCTCCTCGAGATCGCTATGAGAGTCAGTCCTGTAGACGGACGGACTTTTAGACTTTAAAGTCTGCAGCAGTATATGCCTGCACAGTATATGCCCGAGCAGTAGTTCCCCTTCTGTGTTGGTATATCAAGTAGGCTGACCCGAGAATCAGGACCAGGAAGAGAACTCCACCCACCGCGCCGCCCGTGACCCTGTCCGTCGTTGGGGCCAGGGTCAGAGAGGTGAACAGTTGATCCGCGGCTGTGGCGGTGGGGACCGGGGAAGCCATGGCGGCGGTGGGGGCCGGGGGAGCCGTGGCGGCGGTGGGGGCCGGGAGAGCCGTGGCGGCGGTGGGGGCCGGGGGAGCCGTGGCGGCGGTGGGGGCCGGGGGAGCTGTGGTGGCAGGAGGATCTGGAGCAGACACCCTCAGATGGGTTTTGCCCTCACCGTAGCCATATATCATCCCATGAACCTCGCAGAAAAACTCTCCATCGTCAGAAAGCCGGACCTCCCGGATGGTTAGTAGGCTTCCGCGGCCGTCACAGGTCATATTGATGCGACCACTGTAGTCCGTGTTGTTATCAACCCGACCCGGATTGTCACTTCCACCGAAGGAAATCCTCTTCCGTAAGCGTGTAGCCAAAGGGCGTTCAGCCACAGACCACTTAACCCTCCACGAGATGAGGTCAGTGATGTTGTACCCGCAGTGGATTTGGGCCGAGTCGCCCAGGTCGACGGCCACCGCACTCTCAGACATAGTCACATCAATATGCGCCCAGCATGCGCTCCAGCTCAGGGAACAGACATGAAGAAAGAGCCGCATAGAAAACTTGTGAAGGAGAGCCATGTTTCTCCTCCCTGTGATCCTATCCAGTCGGGTTCAGTGTTGCCAACTGGGGATGTGTTAAATATTGTGTCTTCCACCACCTATACCCAGGCCCCGGTCCCTCCGTCATCGAAGACACGCACTCTCTAACAGCCTGCGTTATGTCAGAGAGCATTTTTTGTCATAGGGGACAGTTCTTTGTCAGAGACCGCAAGCTCAGTCAGGTGCCGGTTCGTTAGAGCCTGTTCACTCTGTCAGTTAGAATCTCAGAGGTTCCTCTAACTGTGCGAGCCGGTCGACCTTAGTTTCACCCAGACCCCACCTTTGTGAAGGCACGCACTCTCTTAACAGCCTGTGTTCTGTCAGGGAGCATTTTTTGGTATATTAAACACTTTGACACTGTGTGCTTTTGGACTCGGTGGCAGCTAGATTGTGTTATAGGTCAGGGTTTATTTATTTATTCTATAGAATAACATAGAATTGTCAGTCTTCACATGCATCCTTTCTCGCCATGCTATCTCTCCCAAGCGGTAACGGGACCCGACAGACAGCCTCCGATGGCATCTTTCCAGCACGGATGGAGCCAGCACCCACGGACGCCTGATACTGCATGTCTTCTGACAGCTCACGGGATCCAGTCGTCTCAACAGCCGGAACCTCAACCTCACGGGCAGGAGCAGCCCTCTCCCTCGACCCAGACCAAGCACATCGACTCCAGCATGCGGCAGCCTCCGGGACCTGGGCGGAAGATACAGCTGCCTCTGCCGCATTCCGTCGCAACTACCCTAGATGATAGCTTCTTTGAGGAGTTCCTGTCGTACAACTCAAATACAGGTGACAACAAACTGATGACGCTGGCACACGTTCCCTATGCTGCCTCTAAAACCCACACGCTGAACCAGCAGGTCCTCCGGCCAGATCAGCGTGAGGAACAAGTAAACGACGACAACAGCTCGACCTCACAGCTCGGACACAACCTGCAGCATCCCGACCAGATGCTCCACCAGTTGTCTCAAACAAACACCGGCTCAGACAATGAGACAATCGACGGAGACAGCGCATTGTGCTCGAACCCACCCGATGAGATAGACTTTTTGGCAGGCCTGTTTAAAATGCACAGAAACTCTCTTCATGAAACTCTCCAGGTTGCATCGCAAAGCGAGCAGAGACACAGGATCCACGCCGACGAGTCCCGCAGCACCCCGAACCCTTCTAATAAGCGGAACTATGGCCAGAGCGGGCAGGTGACGAAAAGGCAGTGCTCAAAGAGTCGTCGGCTCGTGCGCCGCGCAGCGACAGAGGACAAGTCGCACGAAGATGTGTTGAGGGAACTCCTGTTAGGGCTCCCTTCGTTGCACGTGCACGGCGTGCCTGACCCGGTGGCCGCTAGATTCGGCAACGGTGCGCCGTGCTATCTCTCCCAAGCTGTAACGGGACCCGACAGACAGCCTCCGATGGCATCCTTCCAGCACGGATTGAGCCAGCACCCACGGACGCCTGATACTGCATGTATTCTGACAGCTCACGCGTTCCAGTCGTCTCAACAGCCGGAACCTCAACCTCACGGGCAGGAGCAGCCCTCTCCCTCGACCCGGACCAGGCACGTCGACTCCAGCATGCAGCAGCCTCCGGGACCTGGGCGGAAGATACAGCTGCCTCCGGCGCATTCCCTCGCAACTACCCTAGATGATAGCTTCTTTGAGGAGCTCATGTCGAACAACTCAAATACAGGTGACAACAAACTGATGACGCTGGCACGCGTTGCCTACGCTGCCTCTAAAACCCACACGCTGGACCAGCAGGTCCTCCGGCCGGATCAGGGTGAGGAACAAGTAAACGACGACAGCTCGACCTCACAGCTCGGACACAACCTGGAGCATCCCGACCAGCTGCTCCACCAGTTGTCTCAAACAAACTCCGGCTCAGACAATGAGACAATCGACGGAGACAGCGCATTGTGCTCGAACCCACCCGATGAGATAGACTTTTTGGCAGGCCTGTTTAAAATGCACAGAAACTCTCTTCATGAAACTCTCCAGGTTGCATCGCAAAGCGAAAAGAGACACAGGAGCCACACCGACGAGTCCTGCAGCACCCCGGACCCTTTGAATAAGCAGAACTACGGCCAGAGCGGGCAGGTGATGAAGAGGCCGTGCTCAAACAGTCGTCGGCTCGTGCGCCGCACAGCGACAGAGGACGAGTCGCACGAAGATGTGTTGAGGGAAGTCCTGTCAGGGCTCACTTTGTGGCACGTGCACGGCGTGCCAGACCCGGTGGCCGCTAGATTCGGCAACGGTGCCTGCGACAACCTAAACATCACTGTCAGCGACAGCATCCAATGTCTACAGTGCAAACGCAAATACATCAGTCCCAAAAGGGTGGAGCCCCGTGGCAATCGGGAGCCCATTCGGAATTGCTGCCAGGACCTGGATCTCACAGTAGGCACACAATGGCCTTCGGTACAGGATCTCCACATGCCCTACCGGAGCGACCTCAGCGAGGCCATACGACCGCAGGTGGGTAACAAGACGGTGAACTGGCTCAATGGCGTGGAGTCGCCGAAGGGGAAGTGCTGGTACCTGAGTGGCGGGAACGTCGACGCCAAGGCGTACACTCCGAAGGGGCATAACATGATCACGTTTGACTGCACGCGCAAACCAGTGGAGTACCTGCCAGTGGACCTGTCGCAGCCACCCGCCGATTGGGACAAACCGTTCAGGCATGTGAAGATCATCGCGGAAGTAATGCCTCGTAATTCGGCGGTATACCACAAGAAAGGGCTGATACGCATTGCGGCACGCAAACCCCAGGTGCTGGGTGCCGTGACCACGGCTCACGAAATCCCAGGGCTGCTGCTTTGCATGACCTACTCCTTTCGGTCCGCAGACTTTGAGCGGATCCTGGACATGCACACGACCCTGCAGAGACACGCGTTCGTACCGCGGACGTACGCGCTGCACATGTGCATGAGCCCGCTGGAGATGCAGAGGTGCTCCGCCGTGTTTGTGAGCGAGTCGCCAGGGTCCTGGAACCTGGGAAGCCCCTGCGGGTTGCTCTACTCGACCCCCGACGAGTGTCGCGTGATGGCATACCATGTGACACTCTGCCTGATCAGGATCCAAATCCTGACGTTCATGCTGCTCGGCTTCACCCTGAGGACCGTGCAGCCTGCTAGACTGTACCGAAACGGCCACGGCTTCAGACCCGACATGATCTCGTGTCTAATCGACAGCATCCACCCTTTCCGGGTGCACCGGCTGACCGGCTGCATAATGACAGCTGATGAGACCAACAGGGCTATGCGGGGGCAGCGGGCCAAGGAGGGCATCTGCTCAATCAGCGAGACCCTCCGGAAGCTCGGCATGCTATCGTACCTGCCGCAGGACGCCCAGGATCTGATCAGCAACGTGACAAGGTGGGTCCGCAACGGCGTCGAGCCGCAGGGCGACCTGCGCGACGACATGTCACTGCTGACGCGTTTCTATGAGCTATGCTTCGGCAACCCCGGGCGGCTGAACTCGTTCACCTTCCTGGGGCCAGAGCAGGAGTATGAGCCCCAGACCATCGAGACGGGTCAGGGCTCGGTGCAGCCCTACGGACCGTTCGCCTTCGAGCTCTTGAACAAGCAGTATGCCTGGAACCAGGCGGTGATCGTCGAGCCCAAAACACAACTGCGGCAGCAGGCTAAAGCCACCCTGAATCAGACATCCAAGAAGACCAGGAGGTGGGGGGCACAGCAAGCTGGTGGCCGAAGAGATCAAGGCTCTCTGCAGGAGTCAGACGACTTGCAGCGCTCTTCGGCGTCCAGGGACCGGGCCGGAGGCCTGCACTACTCCCGCCGGGACAAGAGCTTCGAGACCCTGGCCCCGCAGGAGTCCGACGACTCGCAGCACTCCTCGACATCCAGGGACTGGGCCGGAGGCCTCCGCTACTCCCGCCGGGACGAGGGCTTCGAGAGCCCGGCCCCGCAGGAGTCCGACGACTCGGACAACTTCTTGTCCTGGCAGGGCTTAGTAAACCAATGCTTGAGCAAGAGCTGTGACGAGAGCTTCCAGACCACAGACCCGCAGGAGTCCCCCCCGACCAAGGACAGGGAGGAGCAGCGCCTTGATCTTTTTGATTGAGATTTTGAAACGATGGAATGTTTCCACATTGACTCAGGACTGAAGGGTTTCGGCTCACAGCCGTCTTTACACAGCTGTTTCAGTTATTATTGAATAATCATTCTGTTCCCAAATCATGGAAACTATCCGACATTATTCCTGTCCCTAAGAAGCCCAGAGCGACAGAGCTCAATGGTTTTAGACCGGCTGCGTTAACCAGTATTTTATCTAAGGTGAAGCCAAAGACAAATGTCCACATTGTGCACAACAATAAATTCAATTGTCATAGAATAGATTTTAAAATACTGTTATTAGTCTATAAAATACATAGCTGAATTGCCCCCACGCTACGAACCGTCTAGAACTCTTAGGTCAACAGGGTCCAGCTTATTAACTGTCCCTATAGGATCAAATCAAATCATGGGAAGGCTGCATTTACCCACTATGCTTCTGCTAGCTGGAACAAATTGCCTGAAGACCTCAGATCTGCCCCAACCTTACTTACTTTTAAAAATAGACTAAAGCCTTTTATATTTACCGTCGCTTTTAACTGCTGACAGCTACTATGCAAACCCAATGAGTCCTCTATAAGTTTTTAGCTCTTTCTGCAACTGCTGCGCCTGTTGCTTAATGCACTTTTTATACTCTTTTTTTTAAGTTTTGTTGTGATGCTTTTAAATGTCCATTTTATTCTCTTTTCTTTTCTTTTCCTGCCAACCATTTTATGTGAAGCACTTTGAATTGCCTCTGTGTATGAAATGTGCTATACAAATAAACTTGACTTGACTTGACTTGATATTGTACACTGTCTATTTGATCTTATGGTACATTTCCCTTTGACGTTGTTACTAAGATTACCCATTAAAAGACACAAGAAAGTTCAGCTGTTCTGTCTATGGTCTCTTTATTGAATGAATGAATGAATAAATGTTTTATTTTCGGTCATAGGTTATAATGAACCACAAAACAAAATGTAACAATTTGTGTGAATATACAACATCATCATACATGTACATATCAAACCATTTCACACAAATACAATTTATACAATCAATGACCGAAAAAAGGAATAGGCTGGAGCCAAGGCTTATGTTTTGCCTATCCTGTATAATCCATTAGAAAAAAAAATATTTATTTCTTGTTGTTCATCACTCACAAACATATATATATATATATATATATATATATATATATATATATATAATATATACATACATACATTATATATGATATAATAATAATAATATAATTTAATACTTTGTTATTACAAAACCACTGTATGTACCTAAGAGAACATAGCTCGCTACGTCATGGATAGCGACCGGGTCAGTGCGCTCAGCTCTTCCAGACTCTCAGCCAGCACGGTGCGAACTTGTCCAGCCTGCCCCGGTTTGTCGACACCATCCTCCCAGGCCACCGTGCCATACCACAAGTTGTAAGCTTCGTCTGCAGAGGCATCGATGGCTCTGGCCATTGGGCCGGGCTGCGAGAGGCCCAGTACGGTGCTCTTCGCGCTACTGTCTATTGGGCCTAGGTAGACAAACGGGGTATCGGGAGCCGCTGAATGGTCATGGGAGGTTCCGGATGCTGCGTCCATAGCCTGGCGCCGGGCGGCCAGCCAGGCGTCCCTGCTGCCCAGGGCGGTCTTGAGGTTCCCCGGCGTCCTACTGAGCGCCTTTGCGTAGGGCAGCTGGAGCTGCAGCCCGGCGCCGTAGAGTTCTGCAAAACACGCCAGGGTGTACGGAGCCAGGAACTGGCCGAAGACAATCTTCAGGGCGTCGATGAGCGCGGTCCTGTCGTAGGACACCACCCGAACCTCTCCGGTGTCCTCGGACAGCCGGATGACCTGGAGCAGTAGCCTGTCTGCGTCTGACCCATTGCGGTCCACCCCGGTGCAGACGGCCGGGCAGAGCTGCAACACGCCCGCGTAGACGAGGATGTACCAGGCCGCAAAGTAGAAGAGGCCTGCCACGGTGACCGTACGGACCGTGTCGGACCTGGTCACACTGACTAGCTTTATACCGCTGGCTGCAAAGGCTAGAGCCATCGTTGCGCTCACGACCCGGTCCGGGGCACTATCGCCCTGCCCTGCGAAGCACGGCAGGATCCCGTACCGGAGGAGCTCAAACATGTCCGACTCCTCACCGGACGTGATCACGGCACAGCTACAGAGCCTGTTGAGTGGGGCGACAAAGTATGTTTGGAAGTGCTTCTCGTCGATGCACAGGTTGCGGCGGCCCGGTGCAGCGGGCAGGCGGTGTAGTACCCCGCTGGCGAGCCGCCAGCCCTGAGCCAGCATCTCGAGCAGGTAGGCAGGGGCGGGATGCGCGGGGAAGGCTAACGTACGGAAGAGCGGGTAGCACCGTCTCGTGCGGTTGACAAACGTGGGCCACAAGTAGCCCGAGAACTGTACGGAGCCGCCGCTGTCGGGGTCGGTCAACTTCAGCTGCTCCGTAGCGACGATCGGGAAGCAGACAGTCAGGGCCTCGCTCACGGTTAGTGTGTTGACCGGGGATGCTTCGCGATGGGGCGGTTTTGCGTCTTTCGAAACTGCGGGCGGTACGCCACTCGAGAATGTATCCTTTACGGCGGGGAGTTTAGGTGTCGCGCTTCTCGGGTCGGGCGGGACCACCCGCCCGATGACGTCGGCTCGGGAGATCATCTGGTGCCGTTCTCGTGGGACCTTCTGGACGCCGCCGGGGCAGTCGCCATCCAGGTGCATTATGCCAAACATTACTGTCAGCGTGTCGACATCCTGCTCACGCAGTACTGAGCACTGGCGCTCATAGGCGATGCGGTGGGTGACGATGCGGCAGGCGAAGTCGACCAGGCCAGTGGTGCGTGGCACGCCGCGAGGGCTGTGCATGTCCCACATCAGCGCGCAGAACTCGATCACGGCCTCGTTCCTGACTAGCCAGTCGCTAGCGCGTGACGCCTCCACGGCGGCATGCTCCATCAGGCCCGCGGCCCATGCTGCGGTTCTGATGCAGAGCCGCGTCGTCGGGGGTATTGCCCTCAGAGCTTGCACCATGGACCAGGGCGAGCGATTGGCGCGGTGGACGACCAGCTCGACCCGTTTTGCGGCCTTGCAGCTCTTGCAGCATGAACGGCAGGGCTTTGCCGGCGCGCATCCATCGTAGAACTCGCCACCCCAGCCGAGTGGCATCATGTTGTTCTGCTCCAGCCGGGCCTTGCGCTCTGCCAGCCACTGGGACCTGAGCACTGTGTGCAGCAATGGCGCGAGCAGGGCGTCGGAGGCAAAAGCGCCGAAGGTCTCAAGGCTGTGCTTGACCACGGCGGAGTCGGTCACCCACTTAGCCACGAGCTCCAGAAGGCCGTCGTCGTTCTTTTGCTCCAGCACGATTCTGTTCAGGTTGGGCTGCTGCTGGGCCGCCAGTGCGGCCTTACGCAGCCTTCCCAAGGCCCTACGGCAGTCTTTGAGCGGGAGCAGCCACTGGCCCGCAGCTGGAGCCTGGCGTGGAAACATTGGGCCCTTCACCCGCACCAGGTCACCCGCCTTCACGAAGTACAGCGTGGGCGTCAGGGGTTCGATCTCATCGGTAAGGTGCAGCTTTGTATGGTGTCCCTGGGCATCTGCGTTAGCGTCGTCGAGCGTCCAATTGTACTCGTTGACAACGTTGCAGTCCGGGAAGTCGGAACACAGGGGGCACGGGAACTGCTCAGCCGAGCCCCATGACGCGCTTCCCAGTTCATCTTTGTTCGTAAAACTGTTCTCACCCTCTATTTCTCCCTCCTCCTCATCACCATCACCCTCTACGGAGTCCCCGCCGTCCGAGTCCGGCGAGTAGACCAGGGTCCAGCAGCAAGAGTCAGACATGCCCGGTCGTGCGCACGCTCCCTCGACTGGGGCGAGATTAGTAGCTCTGCGGGTCTGCAAGCTCGCCCCCAAGTGAGCAGGTGTCGGTGGTTAGCTTACGCACAGCGGCCAGGAGCAAGCGGCGGTCGTACACCAGGGTCTTGACGGAGATCTCGCCTAGCGAGATCAGCTCACTCATCAGAGTGAGGTCGGACCGCATGTCCAGGTATAGGTCCATCTGCCGCTGGTCGGCGGCCCACTGCGAAACGTGTTCGTCCAGCCTCGAGCGGACGGCCTCTAGCGAGACGGACGCGGCGTCCAGAGGTACCCGGAAGTCGCAGCCCGTGGGTACTCCTGTCAAAAGGGGCTTGACGGCCTGCAGGTCCGCAAGGCACATATCCCGGATTCTCGCAGGCACCATGAGCTTCATCCTGTCCTCCATGCGTGTCGCATAGGCCAGTGCCTCGGACCAGGGCTCGCATCGCTCCGCGCCGGGCCTGCCGCTGGTCAGCCTCACGAACTCCATGATGGGGAGTTCGCCGCGCACCCTAGTGCTCATGTCGCGCCACACCTCCACGTACTGGATGTAAAGCATGATGTACGCCCGTACGACATAACGCAGGGCCTCGGAGTCGGAAAATTGAGAACTCAGAGCCTCTGCCACGGAGAGCATTGCCTCACCCTTGGCGGAGCCAGCACCGCATGCCCTGCCGGCTCGTCTCCGGGCCGCTATGGCCGCGATGTCACCGACGTAGTCGTTGCGGCCGAGTACGGCTTCCACAAAGTACTTCAGATGCTGGTCGTCGCCGTGGTCCGTCTTCAGGCGAGGGCATCGCTCTAGGACCGATCTGCCACCCGCAATCAGCTCCCGCACTGTATCTGCGTAGCACGCCAGCGTCCGATCGTAGTGCTCGGCTGCAGTGTTGCACTGCACAGTGAGTGCGTCGCACTTGAGGCACTCTCTCGAGGCTGCCGAGGCGTTTGCTCGTTGTGGTGCGGCAGCTCTGCCCTCGACTCTGTCGTAACTCCAGCGGACGACCCGCTGTCGGAGACGCGGGCAGGCAACGTCGTCCTCGGAGTCTGAGCTCAAGTAGTGTATTGACATGCTCTCTTCGCTTTCGCACCGCTCGAGGTCGACCTTCTGGTCGAAGAAATTGTCTGAGTCATCGGAGCAGGGAAGCATGCTCTCGCTCTTGACCCTTGGGTGCTCCAAACCTTCATAGGTCATGTCCCACTCCATAGACTGAAACGAGTCTGACGTGCGCCCGGCATTTGTAAAGATAACACCACAGGCTTGCGAGAGCCGATCGCGCACGGATAGCGCATCTGTGTCCCTAAGTGTCGGGACCCAGAAAGACGAAGCCATGCCGCAGCTGCCGTCGTCGCGAAACGCCGACGTGCCCACTGCCCTAATTAATACGGGCGCCGGCAGGCTGCCGCTGGGGACGCAGCTCATCTACAAGTGCGACAGGTACCTGCTGTACGTGTACACGTGCCTAAAGTTGGACCGGCCAGAGCTCACCGAGGATGAGTTGTGCGGCATGTTCGGCGCCGGCTTCCGGCGGGAGGCCAGGCTAGATGCAGAGTGGCTGCCCTGCTTCCTGGCCAGGTGCCGAGACGGCCGCGGCCGCCTCCAGGGCCAGGGGCTGTCGGTGACGAGCGCCATAAGTCAGACAGACCTAGCCGACGGCACACGTGAGACAGCCGACGCTCAGGGTAGGATACTGGAGATCAGGCGCTTCGGGCACCTGGCACCGAGAACCCGCGTGCAGACTCGGTCCGAGTCCGGCTACGCCAAGTTCAGACGGACCCTGGCCGTGTTTTCCGACGTTGCCTTCAAACTCAACCGGGACGACAGCAGCTCGGATGTCGGGGCCTGCCTGGTGGTGTGCTCGGAGGCTGAGGACGCGGAGACGTCGGGCGGAGCGTGGCCCGCCTGGGGAATCAGGTGCACCGTGACAGCCAGCCCATCGCGCAGCACCAAGCTCACCGGTCCCTCGAGCCTGATCGTAGCTGACGGGCCGTCGCTGTACAGGCTGGTCTCATCGTGGCAGACCGACGTGTGCCTGACGTTCGGTGCCTGCTGCGGGCCCGAGATCGTCAGGGCCCTCTGCGCCCTGACCATCGGCGACCCGCGTCTCGGCACCAAGTTCAAGCTTAAGTGCGTGACGCCGCTGCGGAACGCAGTCCTCGACCTCAGGTCACTGGAACCTCGGTTCTGTGAGCGTCCCGCGCGACCGTTGCAGCCCAGGTCGACTCCCTCGCCTCAACCCACTATGGACCCCATCGCCGCCGAGCTCGCGCTGCACGAGCTCAGGCTCCTGCCGGCGGGCTTTACGGCTGTGGCCGACAACGAGCTGGTGTGCGTGCTGAGGCACACGCTGAGGGACCTGCTGGTAATTGTTCCGAAGCAGCTTGTGAGGATCCAGGCTCACAGGCGCCAGACTCCTCGACAGCTGAACAGGATCCCCGGCCTCTACGGACACCTGATCGAGTGGGTACCCTCGAAGCGCGCCTCGTTTCGAGTTTCTCTTGGCACCCACCCGGACCTCACAATCTCTAGCGAGGGAGGAAGCGAGGAATGCCAAAGAAGCGACGGGACAGATCGAAATGTAAGGGATGACGGAGACCGAGTAGCTGACTCGCGTCCCGGGATGCTGGTCGCGTACAGACGCGGGGCTCGGGTCACAGAGCGAGGTCACGATTGCAACCTGAGCCAAGCCGTGTGCCTGTCGCCCGGCACCATGCAGGTGTCGGTGCCCCGTGAGCTCCGCTTCGCCGGCTGCGTGGCAATGCTGTACGCGTTCGAGCTCCTACAGTCGATGTTCAAGGAGGCTGAAAACAGGAGGTGCGCGGGCCTCTCGCTCGGCTCCCCGCTGACACTGCGTGAGGCCCAGGCGTTGATGCTGGCCTACCTGGCCGTGGAGACAGGCTGCGAGCCCGGCCGCCGGCACCTGGCTTTCTCGACCACATCGAGGGACTCGCTGCGTGATCTAAGGCTGCTGTTCTCCGCCGACCCCGATGTGTGCCCGATCTGCCCCAAGCCCCAGCCTCTGTCCTCGGAGGTCACCATGCCCGATGAACTCGCGGTGCAGCTTTCGGACGGTCTCGGAGCGGCCCGGGACGCAGACGAAGATGACGAAGCGGCGCGACTGCAAAAGGTGGCGACGGGGGTCCTCGGGGCTCCTCGGCTCAGGCTGCTGACTGGCCACTCGGTGCTGATCGATCCCGAATCAGCCTTCGGCTGCAAGCCCAAGATCGTAGGAGTGAGCAGCCTGGGCCTTGTCAATCTCAAGATCCTCAAGGCCGCCGGGTTGCTGAGGGAACACAGCGCTAGCAAGCATGTGTGCATTTCCATGCCCGCCACGAAAGGTGTCGAGCCCCTGCCGCGCTGGTCGACGAAGAGGACAAAGCTACGCGACGAGTTCTACGACATAGACCTAGGAGGGAGAGCCCCGGAAGACGACGGCTCCTGCTTCTTCCAGCTCAACTACCGACCCCGCGCCCCAGCCCATCCTTCAGCCGGCGCGCCAGTCGCCGCCGGACCGTTATCGGGCCGCGAAGCCGCAGTGGCTAGCGAGGCCGCCAGGGGCTACGTGGATCAGCGGCTCAGTCGTCTGTTCGACTGGTGCAGGCGGAGGCGCAGGCCTAGCCTGACTCTGGCCGAGGACGAAGACCGAGACGGCGGAGTCGTCAGGGCCTGGTTAGTCCGCCCGGTGAGCGAGCGTAGCCGGGGCCGGGGTGGCACGACCGCCATCGGAGACGGGACCCTCTTCCCCTCGGTGGAGATTGCAGCGGCACAGACCGATGCGGAGGGCCCTCCCGAGCCTCTGGATGAGTACAAACTCAACCTGTCGGTGAGTCTGCAGCCGAAGTCGTTCGCACTGGCACGGGCAGACAGGGGCGTCTCGCAGAGTGGCGCGGCGTACGAGGCTCACGTCGACGAGGCCGTGCTCCTGGGCCACTGCGCCAGGCTGCTGGCGGGCGACGGCGGCTGCGGGACCGAGGCAAGCTTCGATGTGAGCGTGTGCCTGACCGCGTTCTACAGGGCCGTGCACCCCTGCTTGCCTGCCATGGCAGCGGGCGACGTGACTCTCGACTACGAGCTCATCGTGCACGGCGGCGGGTCTCTGTTGCCGGTGTATGCCATCCTGGAGCATGTGGCCGACACCTGCCGCGTAAACTCGCTGTCGCAGTTGCGGCTGATCCTCGTGACGAGGCACCGGGGTGCCTCGGTGTGGGCCTGCGCTGTGCCGGCCCCGGAGACTCGGGAGCCCTGGGGCAGCAGAATCAATCTAGTCGGAGCATTCCTTTGCTCTAGAGACCATCGGCTGGGCCCGCTGCTGGCCCGGTGCTGCGACCCTAGTCCGCTTAGGGAGCATGAGCTGCGGCGGGGCTCGGCATTCCTGCTGCCGCGCGGTGACGAGGAGGAGCTGCTGCTGCGGGCCTACGAGGAGACACTGGGACCCGTGTTTGAGTTTGAGCCCGTGACGAGCGCGCCCTCGACCGTCAGGACCAGCTTCGGCAAGTGGCGGTTCCTCAGGCTCAGACCTCGGCGTGCCGGAGCCTCCAGGCAGCCCGGCGTCTCGGTGGTGGACGGCTACACGTTTGTGCACGCCGCGGAGTCGCCGCTGTTCCACGTGTCGGGTCAAGGGCCCTTGGTGCAGCGGCTTGAGTCGGTGGCCGTTGTCGTGCAGAACGCCTCGGCGTGTAGGACGACTGCGCTCGGCCAGGATGCCTTTGCGTGGCCCGAACCGAAACCCATCGGGCGGCTGCCGTGCAGGGACAAGACTGTTGTCCTCGAAGAGATGTTTGTACGGCCGGGTCACAGGGACCCCGTCGAGGGCTATGCTGTGTGCGAGAGTACGTGGACGAGTTTGGTCGAGACCAAATGGTCGTTTGACAGGGCGCCCGTCGACAGCGACGGTGAGCCGTCGTGGGACGCTAAGCTCGCCGTATCCCGGGATCCGCTCCGGCTGATCGGCGGCGCGGGACCGGCCTCGAGCTGGAGCGCAGAGCCCCCGCCGGCAAGGTTCGCCCCCGACCCGAGCGCAGAGAGCGCCGCAATGGTTCTGGAGCTGGAGGCTTCGAGGGCCTCGAGCCCTCAAGCGTGGCGTGGCTTCGACGTCCTGGCCTCGCGCGTACTCGTCTGCCCCTCGGAGCGGACGTGGAGCCGGGGCACCTGCCTGGTGAAGAACAAGGCACTGAGCTCGTCGTGCGCAAAGGCCCTGACGTTGGGGACCAAGCGGATCACTGTTGCGGCAGCCGGCGACTGGTACGCCACACCGGAGAGCAAGCTCAGCGGCTGCGAGGGGGACAGAGACGCCGCCGATGGAGTGGCGCACACATATGAGGTCTGCTCTGCCTCCGGGCTCGCGCGAGCCCTCGCCGCTAGGATGCTGTCGGGCAACACGTACGAGCGCCTGGAGATCAGGTGCCTGCGGCCCGACGTCTATGGCTACGTACAGAGAATGTTGGCGTGGTTCGCTGGCGCCACCGGCCCGTTCAGGTGCCGCACTGTTACGGTGTACTCACCCAAGGACTCCATGGGGCAGTGGACGGGCAAGCTGCACGGGAGCTTGGACGTGTTGAGCAGCTCGTCTACCCCCTACCTGGTCTCGCGCCACGACGGCTGCAAGAGCCGCAAGGCCCTGAGTTTTGAGCTTGAAACCTCGAAAGACATCATGTTGGTGAACTCGTACGGCAATCTGGTCTTGCACCCCAGTGACGAATCCATTCGCCTGGCAGAGATCAGGGGCGACATGGGCTTCCACGTGAATGCTGTTGACTGGCTTTCGGGCGAGGCACTGGCGGGCCCGGTGGAGACGGTGCACATCCGCTGCCGTGACTCACTCGAGATGTTCTGCAGGGAGGCACGCATACCGAGAGGTGTGCGGGGGCCCGAGACCTGGAAGCAGACTCCTTGGTCGTCTGTCAGCCCGGGTTACTTCTGCACCCAGGCCGCACTGCTCAAGTACAGGTGGGAGTCGGGCCTGTGCGGACCCGACCTCACAGCGATCGGCGAAGCCGCGCGAGCGTGGTCTGCAGACCCGCGCGAGCCTCCCTCCTGGACTAGGCCCGATGACGGGCAGCTTATAGCAAAGGGCCTCAGGTTCTGGGAGGCCGTCGACCTGAGGAGGTCCGAGCTGCTGCTCATCACGGAGGTCGAGGAGGAAGAAGACGCCACCAAGATCGAGGCAGGAAAAGGAGATGACAGAGAGCTGGACGGAGATGACCAAGAGCCGGGTCCCATCCGAGTCACAAGCGAGTGGCTGGACTGGAACGCTGACAGAGGCTCCCTGGTACTGAACTCCAGGCTGACGGTGGAGTTCGTCTACGAGCTGCCGGCGGCCGGCTGCGTGATCGTCGAGAGGAGCGACGAGTCGCCGCTCTTGTCACGGGTCCGCATCGGGCACCGCGGTTGCGTGACAGCCTTCTACAGAGCCGGGAACTTCTCATCGCTAATGCGTCGGGTGGCAATGGTCTCCCTGCACGGCTGCGGCCTGAAGCCCGCATTCGAGCTGTCGTCGACCTGTGACCACTCCTTGGTGTACCTGGCAGCCAAGTCGCTAGCCCTGGCCGAGCGGATCTCACCGGGCCTGACGCTGGGCCCAGATCCGAGGCTCGTAGTGGCGGTGCGAGGAGGTCGAAGGGCTGCACTGGCGACCGCCCGCGACCTGGTGCACGCCGGCGTGGTGCTCTCCCCGTGCGGCACAAGCTACCTGTTCGACCCTCTGCCGGAGGAGCTTGACGGCAGGCTGAGGAGCTGCTGCATCCCGCCCAGCCCTCGCGCTCAACTGTTCCCGGAGCGCTTCGGCAGCCGATGCAGCCAGCAGCTGTTTGAGAGATTAAGGGAAGAGTGGCCCGTCTTGCTACAGCGCGAAGACACCAAGCCTCCCAGTGGCTCGACTGACCCTCGATGGATCGGACTGATGCTATGTCTGTGCGAATGGTCCGGACTCAAACTACTCGCGAACCGGCTAGTGCCGGGCGTGCTAGAGTGGTTGAGCGCGACGACAACGAAGCCCGAGACTCGGGGTGCGGAGGATGCGAAGTCCGCCTAGTGGAGCTGTACGATGCGGCCTGCACGGCTCGGTGCTCGGGCAGCCTGAGCTCGGCCCTGATGGAGTTCTGCCGAGACTTCGTGTCGCCCAGGGCTGTGTTGGCGAGCCCCGTCGCCCCCTCGGCAGACTACCTAGACCGTTACACCTTGTGGTTGATCTGCATCGGGATCTCGGACAGTCGGGCAATCTGCGGCTACCCGGGCCAGCCGGTCACTCTCTCCAGGGCGTGCGACGAGCACCGCAAGCTGTCGCGCGACTTCTTCATCGTGCCCCGGGCCGAGTCGCTGGCCTCGCTGGAGAAGCTCGAGCGATTCTACGCGCTTATCTTGCGATACCCAGTGGTGCCGGAGGACGCCCTCGACACCAAGGAGTGCCCCGAGTGTGTGTACGAGGCCGAGGTGACGAGGGACAAGTGGGAAGAGACCCGGCGGAGCATCTCGTGCCACCACCTGACGCTCAGACACGAGCTCTTCGGCCCTGTGCTATCAGGAGCCCCAGAAGGCGCCGGGAGGGGTGGCAGTTTTGCCGCCAAAGGCAGGATACGCAGGGTGGCCAGGGCCAGCACCTCGGCTACCATGTTCGAGCCCGACAGCCAGGAGCCGTCGGCGCACGGCCAAACAGAGCCACTCAGATTCATGGAGCAGCTCGAGTACCTGAAGCGGCGCGACGAAATAGCCAAGCAGCAGACGCTGGCCAAAGAGCTGTACCACCAGCTGGAGATTCACAGGCATGCGCTCGAGGAGCTGTCGAGCCCGCGCTACCTGAGCGAGTACCCGCTCGCGTGGCTGTGCCAGCTGTACGGCTCGCTGAACGCGAGCAGGAAGCGCGCCGAGGCGCTGGAAGCTGACTACGAGGGCAAAGCTGGCGACAGAGCCCGAGCTCTGCCCCGCATCGGCACGCTCCGGGCCACGCTCAAGACGGTAGCATCGACGGGCACCAACAACGGCCTTGTGGCAATGGTGGCAAGGATTGTCGTGGACCCCGCGCGCAGGCACACGGAACGTTACAAGGTGCTGCCCGAGCGGATCATGCTGTTCAAGCACCTGCTGGCAGCAGGCTTCCCAGTGGAGACGGCCGCTGACCTGGTGACGAGCGCAGCGGTCGTCGACAGTTCCTTGCTCATAGGCCTGACGCTGGAGCAGGGCGTGCAGCTGCAGCTGAGCAATACGGCCGAACCCACCGTGTATAACTCACGCCTCGCCGCCTTGATCTGGGTATTTGCACACCTCACGGCCTACTGTACACTGCGTGAGCTGAGCCATGACCACGTCATGCCCGGCGATAGCCCCGGGGAGCCGCTTGCCGACGGCATTTACGTGTTCGACGGCGATGGCGGTGTGGGCTTCACCCTGTCTCGCAACGGCCGGGTCGGGCACGAGCGGGTCGACATGTCAAGACTTGCCGAACTGCTTGCAATGCGAGATACTTTTCAAGAAGGACTTTGCTGACAAGGTCGCCGCAGCCGGGGCCGAGCGGGCCGCCGACGCCCTGGTGAAGTACGGCCTGTCGATCTCGACCAACCTTGTCAACTGGCGGTGGAAGCGCAAGGAGATCGCAGCCCTCGAGGCCCGCCCGTCGAGCGTCGACTGTGACCAGCACCTAAAGCGGCACTACCTCACTCACACGGGTGAGCTCGGCTCCGTCGAGGCTACCGGAGGCGCCAAGGTTCCTAGGTCAGCGGCGCCGGCCTCGACGCGCCGGAACATTCGGTGGTTGAGGCCTGTATGCATGAGGGATCGGAAGAGGGTCCGGGGAAAACGTGCCCCGGAAGCAACGGAGTAGCCTTACAGGGAGTGTATTAACGTAGGGGACGTGGTGGTGGTGGGGGGGGGGGGGACGATTGGCCAGTGTGAGATGAGTGCCCAGCGGGAGTTCAAGTGCCTGGAGATCTACATCGCCTGCAGCGGGTTGCCAAAAATCACCCTGGACAGGCTGAACGTCAATTCGCTGTTTGTGTACCGCACAGAGGACCCTAACACGATGCACATCAGCATCAACAGCGACCACCCGACCGGCGACCACACTGTCAAGAAGCTGCCCCGCCTGACACACTACCACCCGGACGCCCTGCTCACCGCCGCAGAGAGGTTCATGGACCACATTATCGACATGCCTGTTTACACCTACCAGACCAGGACCGTGCATCGCTGAGGGTCGGATGAGACCGCCGGCGTCAGGCCGACTGCAGCCCGCGGCGCTTCGGAGCCCAGACTCGACTGTGCGCACGACCCTTCCGGCTTTGGCTCTGTGTTCTAATTCGTGTCTTTCTTGACCTGGCTTGTTGCATGATGTAACTTTGTAAAACACAAATAAATAAAGACACCTCTATGAACGTAAATATCTGGTATCAGTATTGTCATTGCTAAGGCATTGTGCTAAGGCACAATATGAGACAGACAGGAGACGAGACATGCGGTTGCTGATTCAGCACTGTCTTTATTGTCAAACATAGTACATGCAAATAGAACATACTACACAGACAGACAAAGGCCCAAGTCAGACAATTAAATCAATACAATCAGACAATTTGCATGTTGGCACCTTGACCATGGTTATGTTTAGATGTAGATCTCTCGCACCAGGGTCGGGCTCGGGCGGAGACCCGCAGCCTGATTCCTGGTGGATAAATCTGTTCAACCCGCTGGTAAGCTTGGCTATGTCCTTAACCATGCAGAGCGACGGCTTTCCCTCTTTCTCGACCGTGGCGATGTGGTAGTCCTTAAGGGTGCCCTCGCAGGCCAGGAGCACGTACACGGGAGCATCGGCTACAAAGCCGTACAACTGGTAGCTCAAGCTGGGTGTCCATACCACAATCAGTTGACACTTTAGCAGCTGCGCCAACCTGACCATGTAATCACAGTGGCAGCCTGCCACTGGCCCCTCGATGTTGTCCGCCGGAACCCCGAGCAGTTTGCCGAGCCGACCGGGCAGCTCTTTGAGGGTGCCCAGCTCAACCATCCTCAGTTCGTGTTGGGCCCTGCACAGCGCTCCGCAGACCTGTTCTCGCACGTACAGGTACTCGTCCTCGCCGGGCTCATTTTTGATGTTCAAGACGGCATTGACCCACTTCTTAGCGCTCGGCGATCCGTCTTCAGACGTGATCTTGAACTTGGCGGGGTGTTCTTTGCTGCCACGGTCCATGCGTCTTTTACCAGAGGCCTGCAGCCTGGGCTGCAGAACGCCCTCCATAGGCTGCGCGGCTACAGTGAGCTTTGTTACGATGTAGTTGTAGATCGTTTCCCTGACCTTTCCGACCATAGAGCTGACGGGGTGCCAGGACAAGTATCCTCCTCCGTCCTCGGAGGTCCTGATGCAGTGGGATCCAATCATGAACTTGAGATCTACAATCAACTTGTCCACCTGTTCCTGTGCCCTGGCCAAGAGGTCGGAATGCCCTAAATGTTCGCCCCCCTCCTCTAGTTCTGGAAACAGTGTGACTAGGGTCCGTCTGACACTGTGGCACATGTCGACTAGCTTCAGGTTGCGGTCCTGAGCTTCTTCCAGTGCAAGGCTATCCTCCAAGTACTTATTGTTCAAATCGGTATTTTCGGACCTCACCATCTGTAGAAGACGGGCCAGCTCCACTTTCTCCACGTTGAACTTAGACGAGACCTCAGCCAGCTCCATCTGGGCGAGCCGAGTCTCTTCATCGTGCGTGCGTACTTTCCTATCCATCTCATCCAGCATGGCCATCGTAAGCTTAGTGGTATGTGCCTCCTTTGCTTCGGCGGCTTCCTTCGCCTCCTCGGCCTGGGTACGCGCCTGCACCGCCTGGGCTCTCTCTTCCTCTGCCTTTGTCGCTTTGGCGTCGGCCTCTGTCCTTGCCTCCTCGGCTACGCTTCTCTCTTCATCTGCCTTTGTCGCTTTGGCCTCTGCCTCGGTCCTTGCCTCATCGGCTGCGCTTCTCTCTTCATCTGCCTTTGTCGCTTTGGCCTCGGCCTCGGTCCTTGCATCCTCGGCTACGCTTCTCTCTTCATCTGCCTTTGTCGCTTTGGCCTCGGCCTCGGTCCTTGCTTCATCGGCTACGCTTCTCTCTTCATCTGCCTTTGTCGCTTTGGCCTCGGCCTCGGTCCTTGCCTCCTCGGCTACGCTTCTCTCTTCATCTGCCTTTGTCGCTTTGGCCTCGGCCTCGGTCCTTGCCTCATCGGCTACGCTTCTCTCTTCATCTGCCTTTGTCGCTTTGGCCTCGGCCTCGGTCCTTGCCTCCTCGGCTACGCTTCTCTCTTCATCTGCCTTTGTCGCTTTGGCCTCGGCCTCGGTCCTTGCCTCATCGGCTATGCTTCTCTCTTCATCTGCCTTTGTCGCTTTGGCCTCGGCCTCGGTCCTTGCCTCCTTGGCTGCGCTTCTCTCTTCATCTGCCTTCTTCCCAGCTTCTTGAGCCTTGGCCACAGCTTGCCTGACCTCGGCAAGCTCGGTCTCAAGCGTCATGACTCCTTGCTTTTTTTCCTGCCGGGCCTCCTTCAACTGCAAGGCTAGTTTGTCAATCTTGGTCCTGGCCTCGATCGTCGAGGTCATCATCAGCATGGCGATGCTGTGATACGCGCCGCACAGCTCCTGCGTCAGGGCTTCGGTCACCAAGCCAGATACATCCGAGCCTCTCACCTTATCTAACAGGCTGACAAAATTGTGGAAGCCCTCAGACATCAGCCTGAGATTCTCTGTCGTGCACTCGGCCCCGGGAACCGAGGGGATTGACGCGTATATGATATCCGAGAACCTGACACGAAAATCCCCGCCAAAGTTCCACGGATCTTGCACCATCCTCTGAAACTCGGGTCGCTGGGGCGCACCAGCACCAGACTGGGGTCCCGTCGCGTGAGTCATAGGATCCGGAGGCGTAGCAGCTGGAGCAGCAGCGGCCGCCGGAGGAAATGCTTTCGCAGATACGGTCAAGTTCGACTTGCCGGACAGCCCGGGCTTGGGGGCAGAGAGGTCCGTCCGGGCTCCTGGCGTAGGCTCTGCGCTCGTAGCGACTGAGGCACTGCCACAGCTCCCAGCCTGCGAGTTCTTCCGATTCGTAGTGGCGCGCTACGACTCGTCGGCTTGCGCTCTGTGCAAGCTCCTCCTCGCCACCTTTGTATGCACGAGCATGGTTGATGCAGTACCTCACAGGCTCGTCGTCGACGCCGGGACGCCGGGCTTCGGCGCAGAGGGTTGTGCACACGTTCCCGAGGAGGATCCTGTCAATCTGCTTTACGCCTGGGACCCTGAGCGGTTCCGGGGGACAGGCGAAGCTAGGGTCCCGTCGGTAGGCGTAGCCGCAGCGCTGGCACAGGCCCTCCAGGCCCAGGCCAGCTCTGATCCCCGAGTGCAGCTCCACTAGGGCGCAGGCCCAGACCCTCGCTGCGTCGCAGCACAACGCCGCCAGGCAGACGCCCCAGTAGTCCGTCGTGATCTTGTCGATCTTAATCTTGCCACCTCTTCTGTCACCTCCGTACCTCTTGAGCTCCAGCCCGTCAAACAGCAGACCTATCCGTAGCCTGGCCTCGGGGGGCATCGGGTCGTGCGCTTTGTCGCAGCACTGGTTAACAGCCGAGCAGGACAGACCGCCTGCTGGAGCCCGGCGCAGGACGACTGAGTTGCCCCAGGGTCGGGGCGGCGACGGGTCGCCTGACGGCAGATGAAATACGACCTGCTCGTACAGGGCCTTGAACGCCAACGGCGCCGCAAGTGCAGCCATTGTTTGGACCATTGTGGCGTCGAGCTCGAACCCGGCGGACATGTCGGACGCCGCGAGCCTGACTTCCCTGTAGACCCCGCGCAGTATCTTCCTCACCTCGATCTCGGGGTTCTTGCCCATGTAGATCTCCCGGTCGTCGCCGTCCCCCGGGGGGGCCTCGGCGGGCATGGCCCACGCTATCTCTGCCCCGGCCAGTGAGCCCATGTGTCTCACGGGGTGTCCTCTGGCGTCCGCGTAGCACGGGTCGAGGAAGTGTCTGCCCGAGATCAGGCCGTGTGCCCTGTCGCCCGAGGCATCGGTCACGACGAGCACGAGGCAATGCGTGGCGGGGGAGAAGCCGTTGTCAAGGTCTACGCACACACGGCCCTGGCCGTCTGGCTTTACTGCCACTAGGTGCGGGAGCTCTCGACCCAGCTTGGACAGCGTCACCCGCACGTATTCGACCGAGGCCACCGAGCCCGGGTCGCTCAGTTCGACGAGCAGCAGTAAGGCAGAGGGGGGCATGGTCTCGCGTTTTGGGTGTTTTCGTGCTGGGCCAAATCGATGGAGCCAAAGAGTTTAACCTGGTACCATAAATGTCCCCTTGTTGCGTCACATCATCGAGGTAGTAGTTTGGAGTGTTGCTAACATGTGCCTTAGCGATATTTCCAGCATCCCACTGCCACAGTACACACATACCCCCAAAACTGAGAGACAAAGACAGAAGGTTTATTCTTGTGAACGCATCTTTATTGGCACTCAACAGACCGGTAACATAACATTGTATAGTAAATGACTTTGGTCCTCCCTACCCTGCCCCCTTGTGTATCAGTGTTCATTAAACTTTTCTCACCAGAACCTTAGTGTTGTCCTTATTGTGCTGTGTTCATTGTCAACCATCCTTAGCACCACACTGTGCACATAATGAACTGCATTGTGGACCCTTATATGACACGGAGTAGCAAAAACACAGACAAACAAAGGAGACGGAACTGATTGGGTTGAGGTGTTCATTTTTATTTATTTTATTTTTTGCAAACATAATGACAGCAATTGGTGCCGTTGTCCAGCACCGCCATCATGGTTCTTTTCCGCATCACCAGTTTGGAGATGAAGTCGTCAGGCTGCGATCCGGTTGCTTCAAGGGCGGTGAAGGATCGCCCGTATATCCCCTTCAGTTCATCCAGTACCCACTGGAGGGTACCCGGCCCGATGTTTGGGTTGTTTGGGCCAAGACGCTTGGAGTAGAAAGTGCCGTCCTCGACGCGCACGGAGGCATCACAGATGTGACCATCAACGTTGTAAGTGACCGAGATCAGGTCACCGTATACATGTTTGCGGAAGTACCCGGAGAACACCATGTTGTTGGTGCCGGCTTCTTCTAGTGCATTGTAAACGGCGGCCTGGGTCGCTGCCCACCACCAGCAATTGCCCAGCCGAGTTTTGACATCCGGCCACTCCTTTGACAACACCTCCGAGTTGGCAGGCTGGTAGTAGGCTGGCATTCTTCTCATGGTGCGCTTAGGTGGGGGTCTCTCACCCGCAACCAGTCCGATCACGCCGGACTCCTGGTTGGGCTGGGCGGGTGGATAGACACACGCGTCGCTCATATCGGAAGCGCGTCTGTCTCCTAGATCCGGGTCAGTGTGTGGCTGCTCGCTCCTGTTAGTACAGTAGGTAAAGGTCCTCACAGGAGATGGCAGAAGACTGACATGAAGGCTCAGCAGCCATCTATTCTAAAGACAACCTGCCTTCATATATTTTTCCTAGACTCTTTTCATCTCAACAGTAGACACAACACAACAGGATCATGGGCTAGACAGAAACGGGCCAGTATGGCTGCCCTAGTTCTCATAATCAGTGCCCTATGCTACTCTTCCCCGTATGCTACTCTTCCCTTGTCCCTTGTACAATAAACCTCTGTGCAACACCAGCCCGATGTGCGAGTTTGTAATGATGAGAGAATGAGACAAAAAGGGTTTCAGATCGAAATATGTATTCTTTATTGCAGGAAAATATATGGATATATAGACAGGCATCTGCATACTGCAGAGAGACATTCAATTAAATTCAGTTCAATTTATTGTTGTCCACAATGTGGAAATTTGCCTTTGGCTTTACAGGTTTGCTTGCACATTATGGAAAGTACACGGCACAGGAAATGATAGGGTACATAAGACAACAGCGATAACGGGCATGGTTCTGATCTGGATGAGTCTAACGTTTATGAATTTAGCAGATTTATTGCGTTTGGTATGAAACATTTTGTTCTTGGTTGCTGCAGGAACTCTATAGCGTCTTCGTCAGCGTGCCGACATGCCGGAATGGCTGCCCTAGTCGTCGTCATCGAACATGTGATCGTACGGATCCTCCTCCTTGCTGTCCTCGTTTCCGTTGAACCAGTTCCGCTTGACGGCGTCGCCGTAGCCCTCGGACGTGTCGTGTGCGCGCAGCTTGGCCGCTCTGCTCTTGGCCAGCTCAAACAGGGGTCTCTCGTCCTTATCCAGTTCGATCTGGCTGGCCTGTATCTTGGCCACAAGAGATCTGTACGACTCCTCTGTTATCTTGGGGAAGAGGGCGTTGAGCCTAGACACCTGGATGCGGGCCACGAGCATGAGATCAGTTTCATTCTTTACCGTGGCAAACATGGACTGCTCCGGGACGGCTTCGGACTCTGTGTAAGCTGCCCTGCCGTGCTGGCCGCGAACATCCCCGTTGATGCACTGGTTGCTCAGCACATTGATGTAGTAATAGTCCTTGTTCCTGCAAAATCTCATGCAGCCGAACGTACCAGTGTGGAGGTCCGCGAAGATCCACAGCGACGTGTCGATCATGACCGGGGCCAGTACCTGTGCCCGAGCATTGTTGAACATCGTCTCCGTATGCAGGATCCTTGAGTCGCGGGTTAACTGGACCTTGCAGTACGCAAGTTTGTCGTTTTGCTGAAGCAGATTGTCAACCTTCAGTCGCGTATTCCCGAGATAGCGGAGCGTCCGCCCCAGCGTTGGGGGGAGCGTATTACACCGGTCAGCGTCTAGCCATTCCAGCGAGTCCAAGTTCAGCCCGGACGACCACGGCTTGCCCTCGGGAAAAGCTTTCCCCTTGATCTTCAGCGGGTCGCAGCATTTGAAGCTTGTCAGCATGTTCACCGTCTCGCCTTCGTTACCCTTCTTGGGCATCAGCTGTGCATTCAGGCACAACAGAGCGTTGTACAGGTTGGAGCCGTGCTTGGGGTTAGGGGCATGCACAAGCCGGGCCAGCTCGGCACAGAAGAAGCCCATGGCGAAAGCCACGGCCTGGCGGATCGACAGGGCCAGTGTGAAGTGGCACATGGGCATGTTGCCGTTGGTGCCGAGAAACCGGTAGGTGTGGTCCCTTTCGATGTCGCTTTTGTTCATTCTTTCGTCGAACCTGGGGTCGTTCGGGTCGAGTACGTTTCCCACCTCGGTGAACTCGGTTTCGTTGAATCGGTGCCAGCGGGAGTACACCCCAATACTCGTTACCGTGGATGCTTTAGCATTGATGCCCGAGCCGCACTTGAACGGGCTGGCCATCATCGCGCCCACCTTGGAATTGAGCTTTAGCTTGTCCGTCTTTGCGCCCGCCAGGGAAATGTCGATGGCCTCCGACATGTACGTGCCCCCGCTCATGGTCATCGCAACCGAGGTGAAGGTGCCGCTTTGCTTGGAGGAGCTGCTGTGCTGCTTGGTCGCGGGCCGCTGTT
This sequence comes from Poromitra crassiceps, assembly GCF_964638095.1. Classification (NCBI taxonomy): domain Eukaryota; kingdom Metazoa; phylum Chordata; class Actinopteri; order Beryciformes; family Melamphaidae; genus Poromitra; species Poromitra crassiceps. Next base: position 78,226 of record NW_028151905.1, on the reverse strand, counting down.
CCTTCTGTGACGTGTACACTTTGCCCCAGTCCTGCATCGCGCCCCCGGTCTGGGGCCTGAAGCCTACCCCCGAGCACAGCAACATGTTCCCCTGTGACCCGTCCTTGATGCTCTTGTAGAGTGTCTCTGTTTGATTTACTATGGCATCGCGCAGCAGCAACACGCTGCCGCCGGCCTTGTCCAGGTCCGACTGGCTGTACTGGCTGTTGTTGTGGCAGGGCAGCATGTTGCGCATCGTCGCAAACACCAGGCACTGCAGGTAGGCCATCATGTTGTCTGACAGCAGGTACTCGTAGATGCAGAGGTTCTTACCATACATGTCCGGCCCGCCCATCGGCACCTGGGCAAGCGCCTTGTTTTTCTCGAGCGCCGCCGCTCGGTCTCCCATCTGCGGGGCAACAAACCATAGGGCTCGGCACTCGCTTTCCGTCAACCTGTTTTTGTGCGCGAGTCGCTCCGCTATGTCGGCGCCGGTCCAGTAGAAGCCTGCAGTAGATGGGGTGACGTCCTCGCCTTGGCAGATGTGGAAGCCTTGGAAAAGCCTGTAGACGCCGCCGACCGGCAGCCACATGGGCTTCGTCAGCGTCGCTGCAAACAGCGGGTCGACAAAGTTGTGCTCCAGGAAGGGCGCGGAGGCTGCGCTCAGCACCATCGCCAGGTCCTGGGGTTCCATGTTCAGAGCCACGCACCTGGCAAACAGCTGCGTCAGGTACATGAACACCATGTGCCGAGGCTCTGATCCGTCGGGCCCCGGAATGGGATCGTCGGTTTTCAGGTCAATCGGCGAGAACTTCTGGAGCAGCTGCAAGATGAAGGCCGCCGCCTCCAGCGAAGTCTCCCTGAACACGATCCAGGGCTGGGCCTCGCCAGAAGGCTTTTGTATTTCGGCGAGCACATTGTCCGAGGTCATAGAGCCTACGAACGCCGAGAGGACAGCCTCTTCGCCTTGCAGTTTGACCAGGCTCTGCCAGGCCACCTGCTCATACGTGACGTGGGAGCGGTGAGGGACCTTGTCCATGGTGCGAGGGCTGCCCTGGATAGTCAGGAAGTGGCCCAGGTGCTCGCCATGCAGCACGAGCACCTTGCTCGGCACGACGGCGGGGCAGTAGACATGGAAGACAGGCGGGGAGTCGACAAGGACGTGGGTCATGGGCGACAGCTCCATCCCGTAATCGATGTTGGCGTGGCCCGGTCCCACCGTCAGGCAAAAACTCTCCTGGGGAAGGTTTACCTTCAGTGTCTTAGTTACGCCACCCGCCATTCTAAGAGTCCGAGGGGGTCTGGAGCCGACCGTGAGAGAAAGGAACTAGAGAAGTTGTTGACGTGCAAGACCAACACTCGGGGCTGTGACAAGGCGTACGCCTTCTGTCTCTTTTTGTGGGACGATCTGGCTGCTGCGCTGTTTCCGGGCGAGAAGGGGGAAAACGCCAACTGGCTGCCAAGCAGGGAGGAGGTTTCAGCTAGGGAGAACAAGAAGCATCTACTCAGATTAGGACTGATGGCGCACTTTTATAGGTACTTGTCAAGGAACCCGGGCCCTAATACCCCGGAGCACGCCTCCCGGTTCAGGGGCGTGAAGGAGGCGGCCGGGCTCCTATTTCAGGGCTCCGTCTTAGCCAGGCAGCATCGCCCGAGGACGGCGGCGACCGGAAGGTCCGGTGACGGCCAGTGCCCGGGCATCAAGTGGCACAAGTTGAGCTTCGTCAAGGCCAAGCAGTCATACCAGAACAGGCTCACCAAGGCCTTTCAGAAGGTGAAGCAGGTCGGCCACGCGGGCTTGGTCAAGAGCGACCTCCAGTGGGGCCTCGGCTGCTACTACAGGCTGGCTATGGCCTACACCACCGACAGCCCGCTGGAGCTGGCGGCTGCGTGCATGCCATGGCTGAAGCCCGCGGTCGAACTCATCAACCAAGAGAACTTCGCGGAGCTGGCCGGGTTGCACGAGCGTGTGCTGACGACGCTGTACGCCGTGCTCAACTGCTACGTGAACTGGATCGAGCCCACCTACCACCAGCTCCTGCTGGTGCCCGGCCAGCCGCGCGGCAAGCCCCGCGTTGACGAGTGTGACATGCGCTGCTACAGCTGCCTCAAGAACCAGACTTTCCGCTCAGCCGAAGTGCGGGGCAACCCCAAGAACATCGACGTCCAGTTTGACTTCGACAGGATGGCCTTCAGCTCGTCTTGCTGCCAGGCCCCCGTCATGTACATGCCCCTCTGCACCGAGTCGGTCAATACGCTGACATTCACCTACATGAGGCAGGTGTACACCACATGCCCGTTGTGCAAGAGGACCATCTTTTCGGAGCTGCTGGTCGACTATCCCACGCTCGTCTCACGTTGCATCTCGTGCTTTGGGAGGAGCGGGGACGACGGGGGGGCCGTAGACGCCGACAGCCGACTGAACTATTAGCGTCTCGGAGCCGCTCTTGCTGCTAACAACTTCGAGCCCACGTCAGTCGCAAGCGACTCAGACACACTGATGGTTCACGACTGCGGGCCGCGGCACCCGGACTCAGCCGCAGACAGCGACGGCTAAGACTCTGAGGTCTCCGATGACCATGTCTCGGATTGCGACGCTGACAGTGAGCCCTACTGCGGCCATACAGAAGAGTGTGACGCTGCTCCGAGAGCCGGCGGAGATCAACGCAGCCCTCTTCGTGGTGCGAGCTGACTCGCAACGCGCAACGACGGAGAGCGAGAGTGTCCGTCTGAGTGTTGCGGCGTCCGTCTCGGATGCCGGCTGCATTGAATGGAACTCCGACGGCTACGGCCCAGACAAGTACTTGCATACCACTGTCAGCACCATGTACGTTACGCTGCCCGACGAGAAGAGCGACTCAGACTGCGACGGCTCAGAAACGGACAGCGACAGCGACGGCTCAGAAACGGACGGCGACGCCGACACGCGAACACCGCCTAGCTCCGGGGCTGGCATAACTGAGGAGTTTGTGACACTGTTGTAACTCGATGTGTGATGTGAGACAATAGAAAATAAAAACATATTTGACTGTAACCCCTAGGGTGTTGTTGTGTCTATCTTTCTGAGCTTGGTCGAATAGAGGCCCCGGTCTGACTCCTGGTGACGGCCTAGAAGAGGGGCTTGTTGACAATGAATTTAAGCTACTAGCCTAAGCGAGGCTAAGCGGATCAGCGAGGTCTCAGTCCGCACTTCCGCACCTCAGTCAAGATCCCTCGACCGCCTCTACAACAACACCATGTCCGAGAACCGTTGCTTCTTGTGCGGGTCCGCCGACACGCTGCCTTCCTACACCGAGACCTGCCTGAGGATGCTCGACATCCTGCATGACATCCTACACAAGTACTGGCTGCCGTTGGAACAGGGCGTCAAGTCAGCATTGCTGTACAAGCCTTTGAATGCCGTGACCAGCTGGGCCCTCTGCTCTGGCAACAAAGCAGATGCCTGGGAGCAGCTGGTCAAGGGAGTGACCAGCTTCATTGAACCTAACTCCACTGAGTTCAAGGACCTTAGGTCTGAGATGGAAGCGCTCGCCGATCGCACCATACCAGTGGAGCTCCCGCTTACGTCCCGCTCTGCACCGAAGAAGCAGACGGACGTGTTCATCTGGCACGATGTCCTGGCTGAGATGAACGAAGTCTCGCTGAGCAAGGTCTACCTGCTGTTGTGGCTGATCAACCGGCAGACCTGCCAGGTCCACAGGGGCGACTTGTTTATACGTTTAAGGGACAACGTTACGGCCAGGGCGATCACGCAGTACGTTGAGGACTGGTCCGGGTCTTATTTCGGCTGGATTACGCGGGCCGTCTTGGAGAGATTGTACCTGTACAGTCAGCGCATCTGCACACCGGATCACCTTCGGCTACCCACGGGTGTGTTCCGCCACCAGCTCTACCTGCCGGCGGGCCTGAAGTCAACGCCCTTGGTTCAGGCGGGCAAGGACGAAGCGACCAAGTTCGAGGCGAGCTACAGAAATCGCACCGCGAAGGTACGCGTGGCCATCTTCGACAAGGTGCCCGAGTACCGCAAACCGCTGTCGTGCAAGACAAGCGGAATGGAGCCGCGCAAACTTCTCCAGAACCTGCTGTTCACCTTCAAACCAGACCGCTTGGCTGACGTATACCACTACTTCGCACTACTCAACTTCGACGACCCGCAGCAGCCTGGCCGCCACCTCCGGCTCGACCTCGCCAACGGGCCCGATGTGCGGCTGGCGGCCCCGGAGAATCTCTTCCATCTGGCTGAGGAAAACGGCCTGAGCGTTGCGGCGGTGTGCCGGGGCCTGGAGCTGATCCTTCGCGAGGTGTTTAGGCTGGTCAGCGAGGCTGACAGCGTCAAGGTCATGCTGAGCAACTTTCGTGGCAGGCCAGGAGTGTCCCACGCCCCCTCTGCAGACCAGGAGGATCTGTGCAGGATGACGGTCGCCGTGCGTGCACTGCAGCGCCGCCCATTCGCGCTCGACCTGTGCATGATGGATTGCCTGGGGCAGGACACCATGCTGATCGACAGCGCCTTTGCCACCAAGGGCGAACGCGGTGCTACCACCTACAATGCCATGAACGTCGTCAAGGTGTGCCACCCCTCATACGTCCCATGGCCCGAAAACTGGCTGACCGAGCTGCTCTGGCGCGACATTGACGAACACGGGTTTGGTTTGGCCGCGAGGGACTACGGCCACTACATGATGTATGCGAAGCACTTAACCAAGGCAAAGACGTCCGTGGCGGCCTTGGGGAGCGCTGATGCTGAGATGCTTGAAGACACCGTCAAGGTTGAGACACTCCAGGACAAATAGTGGGAGTGACACTTCTGTTACCTGATATATGTTGTTGATTTACTGAAATTCTACATAGGGCCCTGGGCCTCGTGAACCAGATTTTGATTTTCTGTGTATGTGTGTTTTCTGCACCTGCGAAAATAAAGAATACAAAGAACACAGTGTCACATTTTAGTTTTAATGCTGATGGCTATTGGTGCTGGCATTCTGGGGTTCTGGTATAAATACAAATATATGAAGAGAGAATAACCGGTGGGGCAGAGCAAACCCCTAGAGTAAATCATAGAAAAGAAATAGAGACAAATATAGACCTCTGTGATGAGCATGGAGTTGACGCTATGTACAGCAGTTGTAGGGTTCCAATGATACAAATAAAAAACAATATTCTACAAGAATGATCAGAGTATGCGTTTTTAATTTATTCTTCACACTGTTTCACAGGTCATGACAGAGAGAAGCTTTAGACCAGGTTGTGAGTACTCTGCCATGTCGGACAGTCCGTGTGCCACACAGCAGCTGATCCTAATGCCTCTCATCCCGGTCCCGCACGCTTCGTGCCACTCATTGGTGCTCCAGTCGCAGCGCTCCACTTTGGAGCTGTTGGGGGATCCTCCGCATACGAACAACTGGTCGTCCACCACCTCGATGCCGAAGCTGCTGCGCGGACGAGGCATGTCGGGCGCGGCGCTCCACGTGTCGGTTAGCGGCCCGTAGGCCTCGGCGCTGTGCAGTCTAGTTCCGATATAACTGCCGGCCACTGCGTAGACGCGCCGTGGTGTAGCGGGGCACGGAGTACTCGGCCATGTCGGACAGTCCGCTTGCCACACAGCAGCTGATTGAAATGCAATCCTCCCCCATCCCGCAGGCTTCGTGCCACTTGTTGGTACTCCATTTGTAGCTCTCCACCTTGGAGCTGTCGGGTGATCCTCCGCATACAAACAACTGGTCGTCCACCACCCCGATGCCGAAGTTGGTGCGTGGTTCCGGCATGTCGGGCACGGCGCTCCACCTCTGGGTTAGCGGGTCGTAGGCCTCGGCGCTGCGCAGTCGTCCGGCCAAACCATGGCCGCCCACTGCGTAGATGCGCTGTCTGTAGGCAATGACGCCCAAGTGGGAACGCTCGACGCTCATGCGGGCGATCTTCGTCCACCGGTCGGTGTCTGGGTCGTAGCACTCGGCCGTGTCCAGGACCTCATGTGTCTCATAAGAGTGCTCATACTCCGTCACACGACGATATACTACACCACCGCAGATGTAGACTTTGTTGTTCAGTACTGTGGCGCTGGCGTGCATCCTCTTCCCGTTCATAGGTTGGAGCAGAGTCCACTTGTCGGTCTCAGGATCATAGCGTTCGACACTGTCGTGCACGATGCCTCTCTCGAACCCATCCTGCTCGGTTTGTACCTTTCCTACCTTGCCTCCCATGGCATAGATACTGCCATTCAGTACTGCCAAGCTGTGCCCCCCTGGGCGAGGATGATGCATGGCTGCCACATCGTGCCAAGTACGGGTACCGAGGTCAAACTTCCGCACGCTGGTGTTAATGCAGAACGAACCTCTCTCATCGCTCATGTAGCCGCCAACACAGTAGACAGCGCCATTTAGGAAAGCGGCGGCGCTGTAATTTTGCATAGGCCGAAGTTCACTGTTTGGTACATTGGCCCAGAACTTGTCACGTGGATCGTATAGCCGAATCCTCGAAGTTGTACCGTCGCCAAACCTGATTCGAGTGACGGCCAACAGGACGGCATGTGGCTGGCGCGGCCGAATCTGGGCGTTTACATCACGCATGACCCTCTCGGCCTCGGCGACGATCGCCTCACACTCTGCGTCGTCCTTCACCAGACCGTGGTTCTTCACCCGGTCGACGAAGTAGTCCGTGGCCATTAGGGCCAGGCGGATCTTGGGCAGTAGCGCGGATATGTGACCTTCGCGCTCCTCGGGCGCGTGGGCGATCCAGCGGAGCGCGGCCTCGAACGCGGCGCTCTCCCGCCCCACGTTCAGATCGTCCCGTCCGAGGATGTCCGTCAACCGCTCGAGAGAGAGTCCCAGGAACTCTTCGGAGTACGCGGCGATCTGCTCAAAGCGCAGCAGGATAAAGAGAAAGGCCTCGTTCCTCAGGTCCGGACAGTGGTATAGGTCTGCCAAGGTAAAGATGCCGACGCAGTTCCCCGGGTGGAGCCGCGCCTCCAGGAACTCGCAGCAGGAGCGTTTCACCCCGGCGAAGCCGAGGTAATCCGCCGCTATCAACAGCTCCTCCGCATTGTTCTCGGTCACCGGGACGGAGCCTGCGTCGGCGGAGTCTAGGAGGAGACGCATCGCGTTCGTCGACACGGGGCCGTCCATCTCGTAGACGTCGTCCTGCGACGTCCAACCGTGGGCGAAGACAGCGCGGAAGTATGGGCTGCAGCCGCAGAGGACGGCCTTGCGGACGTCGAATTCCGTGCCGTCCACTCTGATCCGCCAATAGCCCGAAGGCGGCATTGCGACTACCGGGGTTCCAATGACAAAAATAAAAAACAATATTCGATATGATCAGAGTATGCGTTTTTTTTTCTCCTTTGATGGGAAAATCTGACTTCTGGAGGTCCTCACACCAGAAGGGAAAAGACAGAAAGTGATACTTCGGGCAGGGGGGTGTTAGTTTTACAAGACTATCTGGAGCAGAAAACTGGGCTTAAAACCTGTACCATTCTAGAGGAGAGGAGGAGAGGATTTTGTGCGACGGGCGTTTTGTCAGAGAAGAGTTTTTTGTCGGAGGAGAGGATTTTGTAAGAGGGGCGTTTTTCAGAGGCTGTCCTCTAACAAAGATATCTCCTGACAGAAACACCATCCTCTGACAACTCTGTCTCGCTCTGACAGGATGCTCCCTGTGGTGGCTATAAAATACCAGTGTCTTGGAGTCTTGTCTTGTACATGTCTTGGAGAAGCGTAATCTGTAAGTGTTTTATTGATAGGATTCCAGCTCGAAAATGCTACCTACTTTTTCTTTTAGAAGTACATTTTCTTTACCAATTGTTTCCTACGAATGCCAGAAGTATTATGTTCATTGTAATTGTAATGTGTCTGCGTTTGTGCACAGATATTCGCAAAAACTGAAGGCCTGAAAGATGCCGCCACTTCGATTGTGCCCCATTTGCTACTACAAGCTGGTCAACCTGCCTGAACACCTCATGAAAGTCCACCATATATTTGATAAGGAAGAGCGCAAACTCTATCTTGCCCTTGACCACGGGAGGTAAGTAAAAAAAATGTTTTTACCGCACTAGGCAGAGCTTCTTTAATTCCTGTATTATGCTGAACATATATTGAAAACTGATTTGTGTTGAGGTACGCTGGACCACTGCCCTGCCACCAAGGAAAGTGTGCCGGGGAGTATAAGAAAAGGCTGGACATACACCTCGCTGTTGAGCACATCGATTTTGGGGTATGATTGTACACCTTTCTTAACATCACCTTTAGATTTCTCTAGTTACCACCGGTCATTTTGGAACTTAACCATAACGATTCCAGCTTCAAACCCTTTATGTTCTACGTTTAAAGGAGGAAGAGAGGAAAGAGGTACTGGCTAAAGAGAAAAATGGAGAAATCCGGCAGCGCCTGAAAGAATTGCAAGAAAAGAAGGGAGAGGATAAGTCAACGAGGCATGAGGTCAAGGAGCTAAAAAAGTTAGTGGTTGACTTAGAGTGTAAATTGGCGGACGCCGTCGCCAGTGGCAGCTGGGGCGCCAAGGACCCAAAAAATGCAAAGAAGAGACCGAGGCGAGATGAATCAGACTCTGACAGCCTTCAGGGAAGAGACCGGCGGCGCGACCAACCAGCGGTTCTGCCGCCCAGGGCTCTGGAGGGGCGACGGGCAAGGATGACAATCGGTTTGTCGCTCAGCACAAACCTTTATAATGACTGTATCACCTTTACATTTGCCTGACAATTATTGTGTTTGTTTACTGCTTATAGGGGACCTCACCGATCGCTGGCTGAGCAGTCGCCTACACTCCAATGCCTCAAAGAAAAAAAAAGAGAACTGCAAGCAGGGGGTCAAGCATGTAATGGAGTTCATCAGGGCCATGGGAAGTGGCGACAGCGGGCTGAATGTGTCCCTTACTTATATTGATGAGCCAGGGAAACTTCAAATGTAAGTTATATTTTTCTTCTTTTTTTGTCGCAGACACACACACACACACACCATGGTGTGATTGTTGTTGCTACCTGTGTCAATTACCAGAGCATTAGTTCTACTTATATATATATTGTTTTAGGTGGCTCAAAGACCTGCGATCACAGTTTGCAATACCTACTATCAAGACCCGAGTGTACCATGTGCGGACTTTCCTGATTTATGTGCATAGTCAGGCCTTCAACGGGGTATGAGTAGCAGTGTTGAGTGGATTACTTTTCAGCAATGTAATAATGTAACACTTTACAATTTCCAAAGCTACTTAGACACCCATACAGACATTGTTAATTGCATTTTATGTATTTTTTGTTTTGGATTATCTATTATCCTCAGGTGAGGTTGGGATCTCGCCGCTTTAGCTCCCTTTTGGAAGTCCTCAAGAAGGAGCAGGATGCTCTCGAGGCTGAGCTGCTGGGACATCGTCAGCGAAAAGCTTTGGAGAAGGCCAGTGAGTACAACATTTTGTATGAAATTTTCTTATCTTTCTTTCTTTTTTTTGTATGTGAATTATCTGACTTTGCAATTTAATACTTTACAGAGTTTCTCCTGAGCAGGGCCCAGTTGGAAGAATTCCGCAGAGTGGCAAAATGCAGAATCCCCAATTGCCTGGGTAAGTGTGAAATATCCTAGACCGTACGACTAGATCCACAGCCATTATACGAAATATTGGGTGAAATAACTGTCTCTTTAAATCGATGTATCAGAGAAACTGCTGAAAAGCCCAGGCAGCGTGGAAGCCCTCAAGCGCTTTGTCGGGTGGCTGGCGGGGTATGTATTCTCCCTAAGCGGCCATCGGAAAGGGGTGCTCACACATTTGACCCCCCTTCAGGTGGAAAACCCACAGCAGGACGAGGACGTGTACGTCATCAATGTACGTAATGGTAACCTTTACCAAGCATGAGATGTTTTGTACATATCGCTTTGTGTATTCCTGTATCTGTATTCGGCTTTGGCTGGAACACACTACTACATTTTCGTCTACGACTCCAGGTGGCAGAGCATAAGACGGCCGGCACCTTTGGCCAAGCAGGAATTGTCCTCACGCTTGAGGAGTACACCTGGTTCCGGAGGTTCGCCACCATCCGCCACACGCTCCCGGGCTACCAGTCCCAGGCTACCTTCTTCTTTAACTCGGCCGGGGGAGTTATGGCCAAACTGGGGGAGATGGTGGGGACGGTGTTCAACTCGATTAAAATAAGTGGTGTGACGATCAACGTCATCCGCGCCTCTATCGCAACGATGGTGAGTTTGGCAGATTGATAGATATAAATTCTGTCATATGGACTCGGCTTCCCCTCTCAGGGTATGATTTGACGGCATCTTCAACACTCACTCTTTTGTACCAGGCCGAGCGTGAGCTCAGCAAAGAGCAGCGGGATCGGGTGTGCGTCGCCATGTGTCATGGTGTAGGCACATCTTCCAAGTGGTATGTGGCCCCCCCATCGGTCGCAGAGTCCTATGCCACTCGCACGTGCCTCGAGTACGGAGCGCGCCGCCCTGCCACTGAGGTACCTGCAGCAAGCGGCAAGGCCTGTGCGTCGCCCCCTCAACCTTCAGGTGCTTGTCCAGAACAATTCAATTAATTTGTGATATTCTCTATTCGTGTATACATCATTGATGTTACGCACTGCCGGGTCCTTACATTGTGTAGTTTTCTCTGTATTTTAGAGGAGAAGGATTCTCATCTATCCCCAGGAACTGAGGGACATGGTACTCGAGGCCTTCAAGGAACACTGGGATTCAGAAGGAGGAGAGGCCAGAGAGAGAAAGCTGTGAGTCGGAGGAAGACTGAAGATTTGTTGTTGTAGTTTATTTGGTTTTTATGTTGGTTGTGTTTATAATAAACATTGTGTGGTAATAGTTACATACAATAGAATAAATGTTGTAAATCTACCAGTCAAGTTGCATTCTTTGTTGTACTTTCATACATTAGGCTGAACAGATCAGAAAAGTTTTGCTGTGTGTTGCTATACCTTTGTCTGAGCCTATGGTAGTCCCTCTGCCGTACACACACACACACACACACAAGGCTGCATGCATTTGGAGTCTGTTTATTTCACAGCTCATGAACTCAGCCTGTGTAGGTCCTAATTAGGGCAAAAGAGCTTTATGTCAGCTCGGTGATCCCAGTGCTGAGGCTACAGTCTGTCAGCGCCCTATTGGCCAGAAAGGTCAAGAAGGGAACAATAACGAGGCAAGTTATGGACAACGCAACGACTATTTACTGCCCGCCTGCTGCGGAAGCCTGATCCTCAGACGGAGGGGTAAATAATGGTGAGCGTGATACGTGAGGAGCTGGTGCTGTCCGACGATGCATCTCCAGAGCTGTTCGAGATCCTCATCATGGCCGGGGCTCCTGCCTCCGGCCTGCAGCTGCAGACGCTCAACGTCAGCGTCGAGCAGTCAGAGCTTGACCTCCTGCGGAACATGTGGGAGAAGGACTCTGGCACAGTGCCCAAGGCCGATCTCGATAACCTCCACTGGATGCAGTGCAAGGCCATGAACGAGGTGAACCTGAACATTCCCCAAGTTATCGCAGAGGACCCGCGGAAGCTGAACCGCTACTACATTTTCCTGTTGTTCCGCTACTGCATGTCGCGCAAGACGACCCGCGGGCGGTCCATCACCACCAAGCTGTGCAGCAGCAGGCCCGATGTGGTGCGTGGCACCATGAAAGATATACCCCAGAGCTGGCTGCAGACTTCGTCCAGCTCTCCAAATCCCTCAGCTCCACCTGTGATAGTTCAGCCTCATCCAGTCTCGGAGCACCGGCAATATAACGAGGAAAACGGAGGAGGCCGCTTTCAGACCCAGAACCACTTCTATCCGCACCAGCAGACTCAGCAGCCCGAGCGCACTGGGCCGGATGAGAACGCGTGCAATGTGACCCAGCGTGCCACTGAACGACCGGCAAGTGTACCGTGGCATCTGTATGGCCAGAGACCTAGGCAGCAGATGTACCCGGAGCTGTCTCAAAACAACGGGATAGATTCTGACCAAGACTGATGCGAAAAAGGTTGGTTGGGTAGCACAGGCTAACACTGCCGGGGTCGAGGATTCACAAGTACACAACGGACATCACGCTCGTGCCACAGCAGGAATGAAAACAGTGAGCCAGGACCAGAGTGTGCAACTGACCAATGGCACAAATAAAAACTATGTTCTACAAGAATTATCAGAGTATGTGTTTTTTTATTTTATTCTTCACACGTTTCACAGGTCATGACAGAGAGAAGCGTTACACCAGGTTGTACATGTATAGCAATATATATAAACAGAGATATATTTTTTTGCGAGAGGTTTGGATTCTTGTCATAGAGATGAGCACTTGTCACAGGATCTCATTTTTGTCAGAGAAATGAGTGCTTGTTACAGCACCATATACAAGAACAACAGTTCTGTGCCCCTCTGACGAAGAAGCAGAGTGAGACATGCCCGGACGCATCCGGGCCCCTGTGACTAAGAGGGAGCAGCTATATAAGGTGTTTTTGAAGGTCCTGCCTAACTACAGCCCTTTTGCCTGGTGGGGCAGATCGAAGATTCCTTCCGGCTAACGTTGAACATGCAGAGCTTTACATCAGTAGAGCCTCTGGTCTTTGACCTGCATGTTCGCGGACACGACACCTACATGAGACTGAGCCGTATCAACAAAGCCCTTGATGCCATGGCCGCACAGGGGGCAGAAGGAGGAGGAAACGGAGCAGGAGAAGCCCTTGATGCCATTGCCGCACAGGGGGCAGAAGGAGGAGGAGACGGAGCAGGAGAAGATGGAAGGAAATGTTCAACCCCCAGTCCTGACACATATCTATTACACGTCCGCGGACAGGACAGATTTCAGGCACTGACACATATCAACAAAGGCTTTGACCTGCTGGACGCACAAGAGGCAGAAGGAGGAGGAGACGGAGCAGCGGAAGATGGAGGGAAATTGTCAACCCCCAGTTCTGAAACAGACACATATTTATTGCGCATTTCTGGACTGAACAGATTTGAGTTCCTCAGCCGCCTCAGCGAAGGCTTCGAGATCCAGAACAGACAGCGGGCCGAAGGAGGGGGAGATGACTCCCGGGAAGAAACACAAGGAGGAGAGTGAGCAAGTACCTCCACTTCATCGCCGTACGCTGTTCGAGATGGAGTTAACCCTAACTAAGTAAAATCAAATAAATCAATAATGATAAAGGAAAATAAATAATAATACATAAATCCATTTCTGTTCTTTATTTGAGTGTGTCCTTGTATTCAGTTATATGGTGTTAGGTCACATTTATACAATCATCACACAGCCGTCACATTCTGTACTACATGTATGTGTTCACTAATGCTTCCGGTAGACCTCGGTCTCCTCTGGCAATTCTGTGCTGCATTAGCAATATGGGTTTGGTGTGTCTCTGACAAAATGCACACAGATTTGACAGTGGAAGCCATTTCTGTCAGAGGATAGCATTTTTCTTCGGAGCCGCACAGATTTGTTAGAGGATGACATATATCTGTCAGAGGACGGACTTTTTATAATTTCCTGTAGATTGCTGATAGACGTAGACTCTTGTCTGTTTTTCATTTCAATGTCGTGTAAAGTGATCAATAAAAGAAAACGCTCAGAAACCGGGGACAAGGTGTTGTGTGATGTTTATTGACATTAGGATACAGTACAGAAAATGAAAGACAAAGGCCAACACTAATCCAAAAAAGAAAAAAAAACAGTTGACAGCTAGACACCTGACGGTACACAAGCATCACACACACATACACACAGAGAGAGACAGGCCACGTTGCACCTCTCGGTATTCTGGGATAGCGCGCACAGGCGATCCGGGGGCTGTACATGGACTGCATGCCGCCCGTTTCCCGCTTCGCCGTGGTCCTAGTGCTGCCGTTGGAATACGGATGACTCGGGGCGGTAGGTCGAGGACGAGTTGGTGGCACAATAGCCGGCGTAGTTGGAGTTAGTGTACGGCTGATGAGTTGGGTTTTGCGCGCAGTAGGTCCCAGCGGCTAACTCGGTATCATCGTCCAGGTCGTTCTTGAGCCCCAGTACGCTTCTGACGATCACAAGTGAGCCCCAGACGTGGGCAAACACAACCACAATGTTGATGATGGCAATGGAGTACTCCATGCTGTGCCACCTGGTGAGAGAGTTGACCAGGGGCCGGTACAGTAGCTCCATGCAGCCTGCCACCACGGCCATGATGAGCTCCACGTTGCCTATCCCCAGGCAGACCAAGACGATCAGGGTGCTCTTGCCGTCGGTCACGCTTTTGCTGAGCCCGTACTTGGTGGCCAACTTCCACTTGCTTAGGCCGGCGAAGTAGCTGGAGACGATGGAGATGACGAGTGAGGCGCAGCCCAGCACAACCGTGGCTATGCCGCTTCTGAGGTAGACCTGTCCGTAGGCAGGCTCCTCGACCTCGCCGTCTTGCGGATCGTTAGTGCAACGCGTGCGCTGGAACCCAGGCGCGTTGCCGTTGGTGCTGTCGAGCAGGTACAGCACGTTGTTGGGCAGGACCAAGAAGCACACGACGAGCGTTCTGATGACTTCGAGAGTGACGGCCAAGTTGCCCTTGAATCTGCTCACGCTCTGCAGCGCCGACACAATGCGGTCTTTGAGGGCCGGCCGGCCGACAGGGATCACAGCGCTGTCTCCCCTACGGTACGACTGCATGTTCGTCACGCTCGGGACAGGAGAACCACTAATAATGCGGAGTGGTCCAGACAGACAGAGAGCCGGGTTCCCGGACATTTAATACGATGATCCCCGAAGAGCCTGCGATCACGTTCGCAACCCTTCAGAACAAGGGCTTGTACGCCCGCTCCATGGCGGACAGCCGCTGGTACGCAGTGCCGGGCATTACGCGTAAACTCGAGGCTGTATACTCGTACAGGAGGGCCAGGCGCGTCAACATGACCAGCACGTACATCTTCAAGTTGGTGCTCGAACACTTCAGCTCAACTCCCGACAGCCAGCTCGAGTGGCTGCCCAAATACATGACACGCACGTTCAACATCCAGGAGAGAATAGCACAACTGTTCCGCAGTGACCTCCTGCTCCGCTGGCGGGCCGACACGCTGACGCCGGTCACCACCCAGAAGGTATGGAACAGGCTAGACCTGTCGGTGGCGGTGGGTAACGCCATCGATCAGGACTGCAAGGACGTCTTCAACAACAAGAAGACCATGAGCGAGGTCGGCCTGGTCACCAGGCGGGTCATTAGGCACTTGGCCGCGCTCAATGTTAAGCCACTTCAAGGCGGCGTGAAGGTGGCCAACATCCCCAGGCCCGACAAACCGAAGGCCAACTCCCCGCCCGGTGTGCCGGCCACCTACCACAACAACTGCTGGAAGGGGTGCACGGGCATCCGGGAACACTGGGGCCTCAGCACCGAGGTAGACATGGTTGGCTACGACACAGTCACGCGCAAGACGGTGCTGTTTGAGCTCAAGACCAGGAACAACGACGAGCTCGACGACAAGACTCTGGCCCGCTTCAACTGTCAGCTGTGGCTCACGTGGATGATGTACTCGCTCACTTACCCAAGCGCCGCCGAGCAGACGCTCGCCTACCTGATCATCGTCAGCCCCGGCTCCGGCCATGTGACCGTGCTCAACTGCTACCGGCCCACCATCACCCGGGCCCTGCGCAAAGAGTTCCCCTGGATCGGCTGCTTCTGCCCTCAGGTGTTCGGCTGCATGACACCCAACTGTGTCAACTTCAGGGTTACGCGCAGCAGACGCCAGACGAGGGACACCGACACAAAAGACCTGAGCTACAGGAACTACATGTTCAATAACGCACTGTACCAACGCCATTCATCGGCTGCGCTCTACAGGCGAAGACGCCGGCCGGCTACAACCGCCAGCTGCGGCTCAC
Organism: Poromitra crassiceps; assembly: GCF_964638095.1. Classification (NCBI taxonomy): domain Eukaryota; kingdom Metazoa; phylum Chordata; class Actinopteri; order Beryciformes; family Melamphaidae; genus Poromitra; species Poromitra crassiceps. Next base: position 62,431 of record NW_028151905.1, on the reverse strand, counting down.
CACGATAAGGTTCTCGCTGACCTACCTGAGCAAAGTAGAGCGCACGGTCGCCTACCTGATCATAGTCAGGCCCGGCTCCGGCCAGTCAGCGCCGCAGCACCGAGCGAGACCACCGGCTGTTCAGCGAAGACTGAAAGGCTGTAGCGTAGACCTGGGGTGGGCGCTTATGTGCTTTGTGTACTGTACATGTATTGTAGTGTGACAGATCTTGGGCAATAAAGCACAGTAAACTATGTTCAGTGTCTTGCCATGTTTGCTTTGTTTATTTCCAAGTTACAGAATAGAACACACACACACGCTCTCCCAGCGGTTGGTGCTGTTATACATTTTCATCGTCTGACTCCAGATCGAAGCCCATCTCGACATCACCCAGGACTTTGAACCCGCACCTGGGCCTCAGCCGTGCAGAAAGAGCAGGAGGTTGATGTGCAGCAGCTCGACCAGAGCCAGCAGCTGCCCGTATGCGCAACCTAGCGTATGGAGGTCCTCCCTGACATTCAGGGTGAAGCGCCTCTCCAAGCTCCCCACGCTGCGGCCCAGGTCGTCCCCGCTGGCTCTCTGGTACCTTTGGCCGGCCACCGACTGGAGCCTGACATACTCCTCGACGCTCCTCTGGTAATCGGCCTCGCAGCAGCGCGTGAGCTGTATCTCGCCCTGGGCCGACCGCGCGCTCAAGATAGGGTTTAGTGTCCCGAATACGGTGCCGACGCCGAAGCTCAGCCCCGGCCTGCCGCCCGGGTGCGCCGTGACATTGCTAAATTTGCATCTGATTGGTTCTGCGCCGCCGTAGGTCGGCTGCACGGACCTTTCCAGCGAGCACAGCCCGTATACGTTCATAAAGGCGTAGGACTCTGCCCGGGAGGTGATCGTCGACACCTTGCCTCGCACCAGCTGCTGCAGATCGACCAGCTTAGCCCTGAGCTTTCCGTACAGTTGCTCGTACTCGCCGGCCAGGGGCCCTGGCCCGGCGCTCTGCTGGGACCTCATCTCGTCGTGCTCTCCATCGGTCCTGGGTCTCTTGGTCGACCGTTCGACGCTGCCTCCTCCATCACGCTCCCCGTCAGGTAGCCCGCCGTAACAGGCAAGGATGGCTGAGGCCACGAAGAACCGGGCGGGCACCCCGCTTCCGACCTGGCCGGGGCCGCACGTCTGCATAAGGGACTACGCCACCTTCCTAGGCTACCTGGTTGACGAGATAGTGGCCAGTGCTGCCGCTGGAGGGGCCCAGCTTGAGGGTGCTGTACTCCCCTCCAGGCACTTAATAGACTGCCTTGCCGACTACAGGCTCCTGGTCTTGGGCCGAACTGTCTGGTCGCCGCAACGTCTGGCCTATGTCGACTTCGACGAGCGGCTACACGGGGGCTTTGCGTACCTGTGGTCCTCGAGCGTCGCGCCCTTGGACTTCCTGGACAAGATGGTGCCCGTGTACTGTCGCCTCTGCTTCCTGACGGCGAAGCACGACGAGGCCCGGCAGAACGCAGTGGCCCTGGCCGCAGAACTACGCGCCACACGGCTCCACAAGGCCACGTTATTCAAGATCAGAGTCCTGGAGTACCTGGCCGCTAACCTCTCGGCTGACGTGCCTGCCGATTGGGGGCGTGTCTCGCGCTCGCCCGACGTCTCCCCGGCTTGTAAGGTCGCAGCCGAATTGCTGTGGACCCATTTGGCGCTGACATATGCGGGCCATCGAGCGCTGCTGTTGTTCAACCTGGAGGAGTTCTTCTCCCGCTCTGAGCCCGCACTGGCACTGTGCCCCCAGGAGCTCAAGACCGCACTGTTCGTCCATGGCCTCGAACACAAGCCACGAGCGCACCACAAGGTCCGCAAGCAGCGGCCTTCGCGGGGTCGTCGGTGTCCGATCTCTGCCTTCGGACGCAGAGACCCGCGCGCCACAGCCAATAGGCTGTACGAGTCACGGACGTCTCGGCTGTGCTGGCTGGCTGGCCTCTGGTGCCTGGACTCCGACGTGCACCGACTGCCTCTCTTTTGGCTCTACTGCCCCAAGCCCTACTGGGGCTGGGGCGGCGCCAGCTCGTCGGCTAGAGAACTCGAAAAGCCCTAGCGAGCTGCTGAGGGACACAGGCAGCTGCGTGGTGCGCCTGGCCGGCGACGTGCTGCTCCACGTGATGCACGTCAACACTGTGGGCAACCAGCAGTTCCATTCGCGCGTCTTCTCCCAGGCGCTGCGCAAGTACGCAGAGGTGCAGTCCAACACCACAAAGACGCAGCACTTAACTAGGCTCCGCTTCGTCTCGGACAAGAAGAGGCTATGCTCGCAGCACGGCTACAGGAACACCTGCATCGAGTTCACGTCCGACGTGAGCCGCAGTGCCAACTACACGTCCAACGCCAAGCACTCCTGGCAGCCTTACTTCAGGAGCATGTTCGAGACCGTGTCGCTGGCCCAGGGCCGGGCCGTCACCTCGGCCAAAGCGTTCACGGTCAGCAATGAGAATCTCACGTGCTACCTGTATGGCGTGGCCAACCCCGCTACGGTGGTGGTGAAAATGAAGACAAACAACCCCAAGTTCCACACGCCCTTCTTCTTCTCATCGGTCAATGTGTGCGAGAGCGGGAGCCACCAGCTCTTCCCGTCCATGGCCATCAACTCCCAGAATGTCAAGAATGTCGAGGTCGAGCTGCCCAACGCCCTCGACAAGGTGGCCCATCTGGTCGAGCTCAACGTGCACTTCAACAGGCTCTGCTGCCAACTGGCTCAGGACCGTCACGGCATGCTCACCTCACAGGAGAAGCTCTGTCTACTCTACCTGACCGAGACGTGGTTCGCCGGGATCCGGGACCGCAGCTCGCCCAAGTACTGGGCACAGTACAGCCGCGACGTAGGCGATGCGTTCGACACCAGGTACAAGAGTGAATGCTCGTGGTTCCAGGACAAGGTCCTGATGAACTACCACATCAAGAACCCTGAGTTCGTGCACCTGGCCAGTTGGCTGCTCGACAACCCCAGCGAGCTGCACCACCAGCTCATACTCGACCACGAGGCATACTTGCGGGCGGAGAGCAAGCTCCAGGCCAGGGCCGAGCTTATCATCAACGTTTGGCATCATGTCGAGCAGCACGGCGTCCACCTCCCCGACAGCTTCCCCTCCGTGTCTTCTATACGTTTCCAAGATCTCGGATATAGCGAACAGGCACTACGGGAATATGTTGGCTGCGGCGGGTCTCTCGTCGACTAGTGTCAAGGCTCGGGCCGCCAGGCACGCTCACCGTATAGGCCTCAGGGACCTGGTGACGACGAGCGAGAAGATGCTGCTAGAGGTGGAGGAATGCGTCCAGGCGCTCGAGAGCATGAACCTGACTGAGGGCTCACGCGGCGCAGCGGAGGCATCTGCCTCAGAGCTGGACGGCGAGTGGACGTTCCTCTACCTGGAGACGGGCCGTCTGTTTGGCTACATGCATCTGGAGGCGACGGGAGACGACGGGGCCACAGCGACCTTCGGTCTCCCGAGGATCGTCCTGCCAGAGGCCAGGTCGATCCTCCGCAAGGCCGACTCCGATCGAAGGCCGCCCGAGGGGCTCCTCAGCGAAGCAAAATGCCCGGCGTGCGGCAAGTCGTTCCGTCTCCAGGACTTTTGGTTTCACGCGCTCAACGAGATCGTCTGCCGCGGTGTCCGTGTGCCGGCTCGCAGGACGGCCGGATCGGACGGCTCCCACAAATGGGTCGTGCCGAGCTCTTCGGGCTGGACCGATCCTATTTACAAAGGCCGGTGCCTCGATCGCACCCAGGAGCTCGCCGGCTCTTTGCGCTCGCTCCACGTCGACGACCACATAGAGACGCACCAGCGCTTCTGCGACCATCTCGACGAACTGTGCCTAACGCTGAGAAGGATCATTGACAACTAGCTATGGCTCAGCGGCACACGCAACAGCAGCAACGACCTCAGCCGCCTCAGGAGAGGACAACCCAGCAGCGGCTGGGCAACAGCCCCGTCTCGTTCCAGCACCTAGTAGGTGTGGTGGTGAACGACGAGAATGCAGAGTTTGTGAGATATGCCGCCTCGCCGGATCACAAGAAGTTCTTTGCCAACAATATGGACCCGATCGAGCGGATCAACAACTTTCTGATCACCCTGGCTCGGGAGCACCTCTCGTTCGAGCTAGCGCTACACCTCCTGGCGCCCTTTCAGACACTCTCGGTGTGGCTCAGGGTGTCGCTCTACCAAGTGAGCGAGCTCAGCCTGGAGCCCCTCTGGAGCCTGCCGGGCCGTGCGACTTTGGAGCCAAAAGGATTCCTGGCTCTGATGTTCGACAACGTCTCCATGTCCGACGTGACAATCGACGGCAATCGACTGCTGAGCCGCTGCCACCCCGACGTCGACCCGATGAGCCGCTACGCAGCCCTGGCCGTTGACGCGTTGAGCCTGGGGCGACCTCCGGAAGCTGAGCCTGAGACCGAGAAACTTGAGCTGGCTTCCCCTAAAGTGAAAAAAAGACACAGAGCACACAGGGCACGTGGGTTTGCCAACAACAGCTTTACTCGAGCTTCAGGACAGACCAACAACACTAGGCTCAGGTCAAAGAGCCTGCAAGGCAGCAAGAGTCTACAGAGTCTTCGTAGGAAACCCTCCTCCTCGGCTCCCGGCCGGCAGCTCAGCCGTCGGCTACCCTTGGCCATCTCAGCGACCGCACCGGCGCCTGTCATCGATACTCAGCAGAGTTCTGCGCGGTGTATCCCAGCCCTCGGAAGCCGGCTGTCTCGCGCGAGGGCGCGCCCCGCGACTCCTCCGGGTCTTGCTGGTGGTCCCGACCGAGAACCTTGTACCGTCGCCGGTGGCGACCCCCCAGCCCATCCCGAGGCCCCTGCCGTTGCCAGCGACGTGGCCGGTATGCACAGGGCTCCCCATATCCCCGACGTTGCAGCGCTCGATCCCCGTCTATCTCCTCCTGCCGCAGCCGGCCTGCGCCAGCCCGCCCATCCTCGCGGATTGACATGTGCGCTAATGTGACGACAGGGTGCTCATCGTCATCATCGCCGCTGTCGTATGGGTTCCTGTGCTTTACGTCAGACAGGCTGAGCCCCAGCTTGTTGGCTAGCAGCAAGCCGTAAGCCGAGGGGCTCAGGCTGTCACGGGCCAGCATGATCTCGTTGACGGGCAGAGAGCCGTCGGGTCTCCTGCCCGCCAGGCTGTCGGCGAAGCTGCGTCCCGAGGTGTTGAGCAGCTCGACAAGGACATTGTGGAACACGTGGCTGGGCGATCCCGAGTCCAGCTCACGGGCCTGGTTCCTGCTGGTGTACTGGATGGCGTTGTGCCTTCGGTTGAACTGGCTGAAGCCCGACAGCGTGCTCCGCCAGAAGTTGGTCCACACGCTGAGGATCTCCTCGAGCTGGGCGATGTTCACCGCCGACGGGTAGTGGCACAGCAGTCTGACGTCGGGGCCCAGGTCCGTGACGGGCTCCTGGACAGACTCGACGGCATCCGCGGCTGTCATCCGCTTCACGGCCGCCTCGGCAGCCCCTATCAGCCTGCCGTCCTTGAAGGTGTCACAATGAGCCTTGAGCCCACGCAGCGCCCCGTCAGGGTCGTGGGACACGACCCTCAGGAACTCCTTGAGCACGACCGAGTCTTTGCTGTCCTCGACCATGGAGCTAAGCATGGCGCTCAGGTTGTGCGACAGGGAAGCCGACCTGTGCGCCGAGGGGTCGGCCCCGGGCCTGAAGAGCACATCGTGCAGCGTCTCTGACGTCAGGCCGAATGGGTCGGACCTGTTGTCGTTGAGCAGGAGGTTTGTTACTGCGTCGACGGGCGCCCTGGCCGAGTGGCCGCCGGTGCCGTCGCGCCTCGCCGACAGCACAACGTCGGCGAGCCGGCCGACGGCCGAAGACTGCAACGCCGGCACCGAAGACGTGTAGATGCGCCTGCTGGAAGACGTGCGCAAGCCCCGGGCGGTGTCTTCGAAGAGCGTCGACCAGCCCTTGACCGTGGCGTACGCCCCCCTGGCCAGGGTGAACAGCGGCCCGCCGGACGCGTCGCCCCGCCACACCGACGCGTGCACGTACACGGCCCCGTCGACTGAAGCCGTGACCTGTTCCGTCACCGGGTCGTAGAAAGCCAGACATCCCGAAGGCCTGCACTCAGGCACCACGGGGCACCGGCCGTGCTCCAGCGTCTTTACCACCTCCCACAGGGACACGACGGAGATCTTGATGGCGGTGTCGGTCGTGAAGTTGCCGCGCTCCCAGTCCTCCCGAATCCAATCGCCGATGAGCTTACACACCACAGCCGTGAGATCGCTGGGCAAGCTGCGCGCCATCAGCTTCTTCAGCTGATCCGTCAGCATGCCGACGGGCACGTCGAGCAGCAGCCCGAGCACAGTCCTGTGAGCCTCTTGCTCCTGAGCGGCCTCGGCCGCCGCGTCCCTCGGGCTCACCCCCGCCGAGGCCATGCCTCCCACGCCTGAGCCCAAGCCTCTCCCGGAGCACCGGATGACATTGACGAGGGCCGTCCTGCCGTACAGGCCCATGCGCAGGTTTCGGACCTGCCTCCAGGGCACGAAGGAGCAGGGCACAAAGCCCTGGAGGACGATCCAGCGCACCAGGTTCCTCAGAGTATCCCTGATGTGGTCGCACACCTGGTTGGACGAGTAGTGCGTGACCAGGAAGCGCACCAGGGCCGACGCGCTCTCGCAGTTGCTGCCCAGCACATTGTACAGAAGCAGTTCCAGTGACAGGTGTGGGCTGAACGAGTTGACGATCTCGTCGATGACAATGTTGAGTTGCGGATCGTCGCCCACCCGGGCCTGCTCTTCGGCGTTCCTGTGCGGCGCCCTGTGCACCGCGATCAGCTGCGGCTGCTGTGCTCCACGCCGCCCTCCCGACCTGCCCCAGCTTCCCCGAAAGGGCTCTTGCTGCCGGTTGGCTAGGGCTATCGCCGCCAGTTTAGCCTCTTCCTTGTCCATAAGCTCACTCTCTCGTTACACCTGTGTCTGTCAGTTATTTTTTTCTTAATATTTTGCCTATGTATGGTGTTGCTGAGCGTCGAATAAAGAGCCTTTCGAAAGTGCTGTCTCAGTGTGTTGTGTCTGATTGTATTGTGTTCGATAGTCTCGTGCAGGGCTAGCCCGAGGTGGGTTAATTAACATTACTAACACCTATCAGCGGGGCCGGTATGACGATCCATGACGTCCTAGCCCGCGAGCATGCCGTGTTTCTTGGTCAGACTCTTATGCTGCCTGTGCAGCTCCAGCAGCTACCTCCAGGGAGGCCTGGACGAAGAAGACGATGAGGATGAGGACGAAAGCGATCGAGAACTCCTGGGACGCGCCGACAAGGCTCGTAAAGACAGGGAGACTGAGAAGTTGCACGGAGCCGTGGCGAAGACCATAACCTCGCTCTATTTTTCCAGGCGGGCCCGCGAGTCTCCGTTTGATCAAACCTTACTAACAAAGGCAGAGCGAGCCGAGAAGAGAATGACCGCATCTTTGACTGCCATCGAGGATAGAGTCTGCGGTCTGTTGCCCGTAAAGCGTGTCAAGAAGCGCCCCGCTACCCCCCCCAGACTCTCAAACGTCGCCCTTAGGATCGTCTGACCCAGGGAGCGACGCCCGAGCCTTGAGCACACCCTCTCCCCTCCCTCCGCCGAGATGAGCACTACAGTACATGCTAACTCATTCGGCTTTAGGCCCGCCGTCGCCATCAGAGAGGCGCCGGCGGTCCCGACAATCCTCGAGTCAGCAGCGTTCGCAGAGGCTATGATCGAGCACATGTTCGGGCCCGGGGCGGGGAACTCGTCCATCAACACGGATCACGTTGCCAAGGTTGGCGCGTCGGCCATGGGAGCGTCGTTGTTCAAGCACCAGGAGGAGATGTTAGTCCAGCTCGCCGGCCTGGTCTTCAAGACGGTGGTGCCGCAGGCCCACGTGCCCCAGGCGACCGTGTTCGTCAGAAAGTTCCTCGTGACGGACCAGCGCGAAGCCCAGGAGGGTGCCTACGACTCGACCGGAAACGGCGCTCAGACCAGGGAGTACAAGCAGGTGTTTACCATGATCACCCGTTTCGTGACGCTCACGTTCGGCAGTAAGCTGATGATGATCAACCGCAAGGAGGCCAAGGAAAAATGCCAGCTCCAGTTCACCACGGCCAAAACGTCGTGGGAGCTCATGATGATGATGGCCGTGCTGCGATGCTGCTCGGCGCAGCCAACGCTGGTCGAGATGCTGCTGCGCCGCAACAAGCTGCAAAGTCGCACCGACCGGCTGTACTGGGTCCTCGTGCTCACCGAGCTCATGTGCGGCATCGTCAACATCTGCCCCAGCGCCGCCAATGGCGTTTTCGAGAACGTCCGCCGGATCCTCAACAGTGACAGGGACGAGGTGCTGGTCATGGGCGACAGTATGTACCGGGCTATCCCCGCCTGCGAGACGCTGGAAAAGAACCTCACCCCCGAGTACATGTCGTACAACCTGACACAGGAGACGCTGACCGCGGACCGTAGCTGCGAGTATGTCCTGCAGTACGCTGCCCCCCCGACGTCGGGCAGCACCGCGCCAGATCACCTGGCCTTCATGGACACCTCGGCGCAGCAGCGGGAGTCCAGAGTCACCATGCCGGTCATGTCGATCGGCGGCGGCAGGTCGTCCAACGTGCCCATCATCCGCGTCGCCACGACGCAGTTGGAACAGGGCTCCGCCGACGACACGTCCATGGAGAACAAAGCCTTCTCCAACGCCGAGGGGCACAAGTGGGAGTACTGCACAGTGGGCTGCCTGGCGCCGGCCGTGACCAGGATTAGGCCCAGCCAGATCCTCGGCGAGAACACGAGTACCGGCGAGATCAACTCCAGCCTGGTCGCGTGTCGATCGCCCAATGTCTCCTACGTCACGCAGTACGACGGCAAGATCGTAGAAGTCTCGCTTAGAGATATCCACGAACAGGCGAACCCGCCCGAGCTGTTTAGCGCCGAGCGCGTCCAGTCCCTGCAGCGGGCTATCATCACCACCTTCGGCGGCCAGCCCGGTGTACGGGTGGCCCAGCTGGCTCGCCTGGGCCACGAGGACACCTGGGTGACGAAGACAGCCAACGCCGCCTGCGTGCTGGAGTTCTGCCCGCGGTACATGGCGATGCCCGTGAACAATGCGGGCGCCCTCGCAGAGCCCACGCACTGGGTCGTGAGGCCACGCGTGGCCCTGTACAACTCGTCACTGATGAACAACGTCCATGGCGAGTTTGTACAGATCGGTAGCGAGCTTGTCAGCATGCTGGGCAAGTCGCCCGAGGCCCTTGGCATCGAGTCTTACCTCAAGTTCATTCGGGAGGGCCTGAACTACTCGGGCGGCGCCAAAGCGGTGATAGACATCAAGCGGAAAGCCTACGATGATCCCTACTTTGACGAGCAAACCTTAGAGAGGTTGTTGGTGGCCGGCGCCGGTCGCCAGCTGTCCGCCGTCTTCGCCGACCCCATCGCCGCAGTGGCTATGGCTCGCTTTTTGAACAGACCTGGGGCCACAGTCGCCGGCGCAATAGTGCTGCAGAAATTCGACAACTTCCAGCGCTCAATCCTCAAGCTCTTCGAGCGCGTGGTCGGCGACCGCCGCAAGAACACCGTGGTGGCTTCGCTGCCTTTGTTCTGCCAACCGCCTGAGGGAGCCCTAGCCACCGCATACGACGGATACGGCTACCCGGCTTACTTCACCCTGGACGATGTCGACTACTGCAACTTCATGTACTGGGTCGTCCTGCCCGTCCTCGGCGCCAGGCCCTACACTTACACCGAAGACGGGTCCGCTTTGCAGGGCCCAACCCAGCACCCGCTGGTGTACCGCGACGCCGACGCCAACCTAGGCAATGAGCTCGGCACACAGCAGGGCCTGCAGCTCACGGTCGGCCGACTGGAGGGCTTCGATCACATCTTCGCCGAGGTGCAGCCCAAAGGCTGCGTGGACCGCTCTGGACACTTCGAGCCGACGGCCACCGAGCCGAAACAATTCAGCGACCTGGGCCTCAGCAGCACCTCGGTCATCGCCTACCCCTGGGCGTTGAGGGTAAAGATGTTGCGCGACCTGCCGCTGGACCTGCCCAAAGTGCTGCTGGCCGCGCACTACACCACCCTGCTGACCCGGCGCGTGATCTTGGAGCACTTCGACCGGCACTACTACTCGGGTCTGTCCTACCTACTGTTCCGCGGCGTCCGCTTCACAGGCGTAGGCGCCACGCTCATCGAGCAGAAGTCGCTGCACTTCACCCTGGGAACCAAGATCATGTGCCAACCAACAGATTGCAACAACCACCGGGAGACCACCATCACGCAGTCGTGCGAGTCGCTGGTGATGCCGGAAAAGCTTGACTCGCCCGGCATCCACGTGCCCAACATGTACATGAAGGAGATAGTCGGCGGTGACGTGAGCCTCTCCAAGTCTGACCCATACGCCATGGTGGTGGCGGACGCCTACAACGGCTTCTGCCCCGAGTCTGACGGCTCTGCCGGTTACCGCAGGCCATACCTGTTCATCCGCGGTCGCTCCGAGGACCTGAACGAAGAGCTCCGGGTCGACCCCCTGGCCGGCACACATTCGTACAGCTGCATGCCTACGCTGTTATGGCCCTTCAGCTCCGTGTATCGTGTCTGCGAGCTGCACAGGCACAAGCGGCGAGCGGGCTCGGGCCCTCGGCCGACCATCAAGCTATTCTGCGAAGCGGAGCCGGTGGCCGAGCTCGATCGTCGCCTCGACGGATTCAACAGTGACCCCTTCAAGGACGCAGTGGATCGGGCCCAGGGCATGCGGTGCCCTAATCTTCTGCAGGCGTCCCTCGGTGTGGCCTTCTGCTCTACTTATGGCATCGGCGTCACCTCGGACAAGGCCCTCAAGCAGCGAGACATCGGCAGCGCAGGCCTCCTGAGTGAGCTAGCGCCGAGGATCAGCGGGACGGGATTCTTCACGTACACCGCTGCCGACGCCGCCAAGAACATCACAGGCATGGTGCTTTCGAGGCTCATCAACGTCAGCACACAAGAGCGCCACATCTGCCACTGAGATGCACGGCTGGCGCCGCCAAGGACCCGGCGAGAAGATCTCCCGGGGCCTGGCCGAGCTTGCGTTTCTCGCCATGTTCTGCGGCGCCAACTTTTTCGCCACCATATTTATCCACCGCCGTACACGCGAGTCCCTACTGCGCTACGAGAAGAAGAGCGAGGCCGAGCTCGACATCGCCATCTCCATGACCTGTAAGTCCATAGCGGCGCTCGAGAAGCAGTGCGAGGCATCCCGTCGTGCCAGGACTCGAGCCCTGATCGACTCCTTGCCCGATGCGGAGCTCACCAAGTACGACAGGGAGATCGATGCCGTCGTCTGCGAGATCGGCAATATGAAATATCTCCTCAGCTCGCTGCGCGGGCGCATCCAGCCCGACGCGCTGGCGGCTGCGGTGGAGATCATAGCCAGGCGCGGAGCCGCCAACCTAAACACCGCTGCTTACATCGACAAGCAGGCACTGACTCTGGCCGTCACGCGGGACGTCGACCTGATGAGGGTGCCCGTCAGCCCGAGCACCGTGGAGGACGCGCTCGAGCAGTACACGGATGGTGACAGTGGGCCTGGGCCGCGGACACACAGCATGGCTATCGTGTGAGCCTGCTAAGAGCCGATCCGGCAGACTCTGAGCCCTCTGACGAACTCTAAACCCCTCAGACGAAGCATAAAAAAGATTGCACAGATTTCAATAAAAGAAAAATAACTACGTTTATTGGGAATTAAATGTGCCTGCAATGTTGTTGTTGGTGTTGGTGTTGTTCTTTGACTGACCGGTGCTTTCACAACTCGAAGCTTACACACTTAAAAGTCAAAGCTTGGGACTCCTCTTGCAAAATGTAGTGCCGAGCCCTCATTGGACTGAATGGGTTGGTAAATATATCTATATATAGATATAGATATATATCATGTCTATATATCTGTTCATATTTAATCACATAAACGCATGTTGATATTCGTGCAGCTAAGTCAGATTGAGGTATTAAAGGTTTCTTGGTCGCTTGCACACTCTGGTCCTGGAGGATTTTGGCACAGGGTAGAATCTTTGTCAGCGGGAGGCGGGAGCACCGCTATATTAGGGCAGAGCAGAGAGGGTCTCAGTTCAGAAGGAGACGGAGGCATCATCTAGGCCTACTTTAGTTTAACGTTGGTCGCTTCAACAGTTTGGTCCTGGCTCACTGTTTTCATTGTTGCTGTGGCACGAGAGCAGTAGCGAGCCCATACCTCCGTGCCGTCTTCACCCACGGCTGGACGTCGCAGGACGACATCTACGTAGATGTCCGGCCCCGTGTCGGAGGACGCGATGCGTCCCCGCCTAGACTACGCCGACGCAGGCTCTGTCCCGGTCACTGAGGACAATGTGAAGGATCCGCATGACGTCCTGTTCGCCGTCATCGGAAACTTTACTCTGAAACAAAGAGATAGGATTCGGGTATACGATCCCCGTGCCGAGCTCTGGTTTGATTTACCAAACGGTGAACTCGGGCCTCGGGAATATTCCAGCGCCGCCGCTTTCCTAAATGGCTCGGTCTACTGTGTTGGCGGCCTCACGCGCGACGAGCATGGGGACTTCCACAGCCTTAGCAGAGTGCTGAGGTACGACCTCTGTACGCTTACTTGGCACGATGCGGCAGCCATGCATCATCCTCGCGATGGGCACAGCGTGGCAGTACTGAATGGCAGTATCTATGCCATGGGAGGCTACGGGTACGACAGACGCTTCACGCACGACAGTGTCGAACGCTATGATCCTCAGACCGACAAGTGGACTCTGCTCCAACCTATGAATGGGAAGAGGACGGGCGCCGACGCCACAGTACTGAACAACAAAGTGTACATCTGCGGTGGTGTAGTATATCGCCAGCATGGGCATGGTCGCCTACAGACAGACTACCTGTACACGGCCGAGTGCTACGACCCAGACACCGACCGGTGGACGGAGATCGCCAGCATGAGCAGCAAGCGTGCCCACTTGGGCGTCATCACCTACAGACAGAGCGTCTACGCCGTAGGCGGCAGTTCTATGGACCGACTGCGCAGCGCCGAGGCCTACGACCCGCTAACCGAGACGTGGAGCGCCGTGCCCGACATGCCGGGTCCACGCAGTCACTTCGCCATCGAGGTGGTGGACAACCAGTTGTTCGTATGCGGAGGATCCCCCGACAGCTCCAAAGTGGAGCGCTACAACGGGAGCACCAAAGAGTGGCACGAAGCCTGCGGGACGGGGATCCAAAGCCTTAAGATCAGCTGCTGTGTTTGTCCGGACCTTGCTCTCGTAATGGACCCTGGTCTAAAGCTTCTCTGTCATAACCTTGTCTAAAGCTTCTCTGTCATAACCTGAAATCTTGTGAAGAATGAAATAAAAACGCATACTCTGATAATTCTTGTAGAACATTGGTTTTATTTTTGTCATTGGTCAGTTGTGGACAGAACCCAGCTACATTAAGGAGATCAGAGACTGAAGTGATGTCTGTGCCATTGACACTTGAACACGCTTTATTCCTGTCGGTGTCAAAAACAGTAAGTGTTCTGTACACTCTATTCCTTTATTCCAAAAGCAGCAGACACCCGCATTCGCCTTGTGTCTATAATTTCTACACAAAATTCTTCGTAATCTTCCTGCAGACTGAAATGGAACATGAACGGTTCCCTTAGTTCAGTCTCCTCTTCATCCAGGCCATCAGACATCTGTCGCAGTTCCACCACTGCCCTCAAGCGATCTTCCTTGTCCATGGTGATGACTTGGGGAAGGGAAAGTTTTCCCTTGAATGTTTTTGTGCCACACCACCTTGCTGCCTCAATGGTGTCCCTAAGCAGAGCATCCTCCTAATCCAAAATAAAGAAAACCAGGTTGGAGAAGGCAGAAAACAGTGAAATAAGAAAAGCCCACAAGAGGCAACATACCCCGTTCCCCGTTCCCTGTTTACTATTTAATTGTTATTTCATATCCTGATCTTCTGTTTTACTCAACAAACGCAAGCAACAACAAACACAAGCAACACAATATTTCATTAATTAAACATCAGTTGATCTTTCCTGCAGATTACTCAGATGATGGCTATTCGATTGTCTAATGCTTATATGAATGTAGCCTCAACAGCCCGGCGAACGTCACGCATTTCCCATTTTACACTGTGCCATTTTCACGTCTAGGTCTAAAAGCCGGCTCCTACCTGAGTCTTCACGTGAAGTGACGACGCTATCCGATGCAAAACATCCTCTTCTTTTAATGACATCTAGTTGTTGCATCCAAATTGTTGCATAAAATCCACTTTTCTGTCTTTCAAAAACCGAAAAGCATTTATCTGGAGCACCTCGAGCAACCCGGAAGTCGTTGTTCCGGGTTGCTTCGGATCAGAGAAGAAGAAGAAGCGGTGCTCCAGATAAATGCTTTTCGGTTTTTGAAAGACAGAAAAGTGGATTTTATGCAACAATTTGGATGCAACAACTAGGTGTCATTAAAAGAAGAGGATGTTTTGCATCGGATAACGTCTTCACTTCACGTGAAGACTCATAGCACGTTGCAAAGTAAGTGCAAGCATGTTGCAAAGTAGCACGCCACACACCTTGCTTACCTCCATTTTGACAACTCCTCTCTTCTCTCTTCTTCTTCTTCTAATGTTTTATGGCGGTTGGCAAACAGCTTTTGAGAGAGGCACAGATTGTTATATCGGCTATATATAGCACTCCAAGAAAGGGGAATTCCGGAAAGGTGGCCTTCCGGTCAACGGGGGGCGCCAGAGAGAGATACATTGTACTATAAGGACGTAATTATTCCTTACGGCCACCGGGGGGCACCAGAGAGATAGAATCTTCTGGAATCTTCTAGAAGGACGTACTTATTATTTACGGCCACCGGGGGTGCCAGAGAGAGATACATTGTACTATAAGGACGTACTTATAACTTACGCCACCGGGGGCCGCCAGAGAGAGAGATATACATATGCAGGAGCAGGAGCACGGGGAGGGGCGGGGGGGGGGGGGGGGGGGCGTTTTAGAATCACTCCCCCCTGTGCCCCTTGTCCCCCGTCCCCTCCCAGGTCCAGCTGGCCGTGTAGCGCAGGCAGGCCGGGCCCCGCCCACGTTTTTAGAGGTGGTTTCGCGCACCCTCTATGGCCTGCGTCCACCGGGGGGCGCCAGAGGGAGGGGAATTCCGGCTGTTATGTAAGGCTGTGTGTGGGTGGGGTGGGGGTGAGGTGGGGGGGCTCAGGGTGTGGATACGCATCCCGGCCACCGGGGGGCGCCAGAGAGATACATTGTACTATAAGGACTTAATTATTCCTTAAGGCCACCGGGGGGCACCAGAGAGATAGAATCTTCTGGAATCTTCTAGAAGGACGTACTTATTCTTTACAGCCACCGGGGGGCGCCAGAGAGAGATACATTGTACTATAAGGACGTACTTATTCCTTACGGCCACCGGGGGCCGTTGCGTCCACCGGGGGGCGGCAGAGGGAGGGGAATTCCGGATGTTATGTAAGGCTGTGTGTTGGTGGGGTGGGGGTGTGGGGGTGTGGTGTGTGGGGGGGGTGGATACGCATCCTGGCCACCGGGGGGCGCCAGAGGGCGAGGAATAGATTGCACTGTAAGGATATGTGTAGATGTGGATGTAGATGTAGATATGTACATATATATATAGGCATTCCGGCCACCGGGGGGTGCCAGAGGGCGACGGATAGATAGCACTATGAGGATCTAATGGTGTAGATTGTTATGTAGGCTGAGGCTATATATAGCCTTCCAAGAAAGGGGAATTCCGGAAAGGTGGCATGATGTGGGTGGGGTGGGGTGGGGGGGGGAATGTAAATACGCATTTCGGCCACCGGGGGGCGCCAGAGGGTGACGGATAGATAGCAGTATGAGGATCTAATGGTGTAGATTGTTATATGATATATATAATAGTTATATATTATATATAATATCGCCACCGGGGGGCGCCAGAGAGAGGAGGATGGATGGATAGATAGATAGATAGTACTATAAGGATCTAATGGTGTACATGTACATATATCTATATATATGTACATAGATCTATATATATATACATATATATATATATATATATATATATATATATATATATATATATATATATATATATATATATATATAGGCATTCCGGCCAGCAGGGGCGGGGGCGCCAGAGAGAGACAGATTGTTATATCGGCTATATATAGCACTCCAAGAAAGGGGAATTCCGGAAAGGTGGCCAACGGGGGGCGCCAGAGAGAGATACATTGTACTATAAGGACGTAAATATTCCTTACGGCCACCGGGGGGCACCAGAGAAATATAATCTTCTGGAATCTTCTAGAAGGATGTAATTATTCTTTACGGCCACCGGGAGGCGCCAGAGAGAGATACATTGTACTATAAGGACGTACTTATTCCTTACGCCACCGGGGGCCGCCAGAGAGAGAGATATACATATGCAGGAGCAGGAGCACGGGGAGGGGGGGGGGGGCGTTTTAGAATCACTCCCCCCTGTGCCCCTTGTCCCCCGCCCCCTTCCCATAGGCTGAGGCTATATATAGCCTTCCAAGGGGTATTCCGGAAAGGTGGCATGATGTGGGTGGGGTGGGGTGGGGGTGGGGAGGGAATGTAAATACGCATTTCGGCCACCGGGGGGCGCCAGAGGGCGACGGATAGATAGCACTATGAGGATCTAATGGTGTAGATTGTTATATGATATATATAATAGTTATATATTATATATAATATCGCTACCGGGGGGCGCCAGAGAGAGACGGATGGATGGATAGATAGATAGTACTATAAGGATCTAATGGTGTACATGTAGATAGATCTATATATATATATATAGAGAGAGAGAGATTTCGGCCAGCGAGGGCGGGGGGGGGGGGGGGGGTCACAGATTGTTATATCGGCTATATATAGCACTCCAAGAAAGGGGAATTCCGGAAAGGTGGCCTTCCGATCAACGGGGGGCGCCAGAGAGAGATACATTGTACTATAAGGACGTAATTATTCCTTACGGATTGAATGCTGTCTGAGGCTGGGCCGGAGGGGACTGGGGACCTGGGACCGTTGTGGCGGTCGGGAGGGCTGTGGTGATTGTGGGACTAGGACCAGAGTGTGCAACTGACCAATGACAAAAATAAAAACAATGTTCTACAAGAATCATCAGAGTATGCATTTCTTATTTTATTCTTCACAACATTTCACAGGTTATGACAGAGAAGCTTTAGACCAGGTTGTACATGAACAACCTTCGTCTAGTTCTAGGTTCCTCTAGTTCCGATAGAACTGCCGGCCACTGCGTAGACGCGCTGTGGTGTAGCGAGGAGCGGCGTACTCTGCCATGTCGGACAGTCCGTGTGCCACACAGCAGCTGATCTGAAAGCATCGAAACTTTGTCCCGCAGGCTTCGTGCCACTCGTTGGTGCTCCAGTCGTAGCGCTCAATCTTGCAGCGGTCGAAGTATCCTCCGCATATGAACAACTGGTCGTCCACCACCTCGATGCCGAAGCTGCTGCGTGGTTCCCGCATGTCGGGCACGGCGCTCCACGTGTCGGTTAGCGGGTCGTAGGCCTCGGCACTGCGCAGAGGTCCGCCCGAATTTTCGCCGCCCACTGCGTAGACGCGCTGTCTGTATGCGATGACGCCCAAGTCGGCACGCTTGACGCTCATGCGGGCGATCTTCGTCCACCGGTCGGTGTCTGGGTCGTAGCACTCGGCCGTGTCCAGGAACTCATCATCACTTACACCACCGCAGATGTACACTTTGTTGTTCAGTACAGTGGCGCTGGTGCGTGCCCTCTTCCCGTTCATAGGTTGGAGCAGAGTCCACGTGTCGGTCTGAGGATCATAGCGTTCGACACTGTCGTGCGTGAAGCGTCTTGTGAACCAGCGGCCTCCCATGGCATAGATACTGCCATTCAGTACTGCCACGCTGTGACTAAAGCGAGGATGATGCATGGCTGCCACATCGTGCCAAGTACGGGTACGGAGGTCAAACTTCAGCACTGTGGTGAGGCTGTCGAAGTCCTCATCGTCAAAGCCACCAACACAGTAGACGAAGCCATTTAGGAAAGCGGCTTCGCTGTGATGCCGGGGACGCTCAAATTCAGAGCTTGGTAGATCGACCCAGCACTCGTCACGTGGATCATAGACCCGAATCGCATTAGTTCCATTTCCGCAACGCCCGGAATGCCCGACGGCCAAGAGGACGGAGTGCGGCAGGCGCGGCCGAGTCGGAGCATTTACATCACGCATGACCCTCTCGGCCTCGGCGACGATCGCCTCACACTCGGCGTCGTCCTTCACCAAACCGTTGTTCTTCACCCGGTCGACGAAGTAGTCCGTGGCCATTTGGGCCAGGCGGATCTTGGGCAGCAGCGCGGATATGTGACCTTCGCGCTCCTGGGGTGCGTGGGCGACCCAGCGGAGCGCGGCCTCGAACGCGGCGCTCTCCCGCCTCACGTTCAGATCGTCCCGTCCGAGGATGTCCGTCAACCGCTCGAGAGAGAGTCCCAGGAACTCTTCGGAGTCTGCGGCGATCTGCTCAAAGCGCAGCAGGATGAAGAGAAAGGCCTTGTTCCTCAGGTCCGGACAGTGGTATAGGTCTGCCAAGGTAAAGATGCCGATGCAGTTCACCGGGTGGAGCCGCGCCTCCAGGAACTCGCAGCAGGAGCGTTTGACCCCGGCGAAGCCGAGGTAGTCCGCCGCTATCAACAGCTCCGCCGCATTGTTCTCGGTCACCGGGACGGAGCCTGCGTCGGCGGAGTCTAGGAGGAGACGCATCGCGTTCGCCGACACGGGGCCGTCCATCTCGTAGACGTCGTCCTGCGACGTCCAGCCGTGGGTGAAGACAGCGCGGAAGTATCGGCTGCAGCCGCAGAGGACGGCCATGCGGACATCGAATTCCGTGCCGTCCACTCTGATCCGCCAATAGCCCGAAGGCGGCATTGCGACCACCGGGGTTCCAATGACAAAAATAAAAAAAAACAATATTCTACAAGAATGATAAGAGTATGCGTTTTTATTTTATTCTACATTTCACGGGTTATAACAGAGAAGCTTTAGACCAGGTTGTACATGTACAAGGGGTCCATTGCTAGAGCAAGCTCCTGCTCGATACTCTGAGGACCAGACACTCTTGACTAGCACAGAAACCTCGGACTTTGGACACAATCTCCTCTGATGGGAAACTCTTACTTCTGCAGGGCCTCACACCAGAAGGGAAAAGACAGAAAGTGATACTTCGGGCAGGGGGGTGTTACTCTTACAAGACTATCTGATAGATCTATATATATATAGAGAGAGAGAGAGAGAGATTCCAGCCAGCGGGGGCGGGGGGGGGGGGGCGGGGGGGGCGCCAGAGAGGCACATATTGTTATATCGGCTATATATAGCACTCCAAGAAAGGGGAATTCCGGAAAGGTGGCCTTCCGGTCAACGGGGGGCGCCAGAGAGAGATACATTGTACTATAAGGACGTAATTATTCCTTACGGATTGAATGCTGTCTGAGGCTGGGCCGGAGGGGACTGGGGACCTGGGACCGTTGTGGCGGTCGGGAGGGCTGTGGTGATTGTCGGACTAGGACCAGAGTGTGCAACTGACCAATGACAAAAATAAAAACAATGTTCTACAAGAATCATCAGAGTATGCATTTCTTATTTTATTCTTCACAACATTTCACAGGTTATGACAGAGAAGCTTTAGACCAGGTTGTACATGAACAACCTTCGTCTAGTTCTAGGTTCCTCTAGTTCCGATAGAACTGCCGGCCACTGCGTAGACGTGCTGTGGTGTAGCGAGGCGCGGCGTACTCTGCCATGTCGGACAGTCCGTGTGCCACACAGCAGCTGATCTGAAAGCATCGCAACTTTGTCCCGCAGGCTTCGTGCCACTCGTTGGTGCTCCAGTCGTAGCGCTCCATCTTGCAGCGGTCGAAGCATCCTCCACATATGAACAACTGGTCGTCCACCACCTCGATGCCGAAGTTGCTGCGTGGTTCCCGCATGTCGGGCACGGCGCTCCACGTGTCAGTTAGCGGGTCGTAGGCCTCGGCACTGCGCAGACGTCCGCCCGAATTGTGGCCGCCCACTGCGTAGACGCGCTGTCTGTATGCGATGACGCCCAAGTCGGCACGCTCGACGCTCATGCGGGCGATCTTCGTCCAACGGTCGGTGTCTGGGTCGTAGCACTCGGCCGTGTCCAGGAACTCATCATCACTTACACCACCGCAGATGTACACTTTGTTGTTCAGTACAGTGGCGCTGGTGCCCGCCCTCTTCCCGTTCATAGGTTGGAGCAGAGTCCACGTGTCGGTCTGAGGATCATAGCGTTCAACACTGTCGTGCGTGAAGCGTCTCGTGAACGGGCGGCCTCCCATGGCATAGATACTGCCATTCAGGACTGCCACGCTGTGACAAAAGCGAGGATGATGCATGGCTGCCACATCGTGCCAAGTACGGGTACGGAGGTCAAACTTCAGCACTGTGGTGAGGCTGTAGAAGTCCTCATCGTCATACTCTTGATAGCCACCAACACAGTAGACGAAGCCATTTAGGAAAGCGGCTTCGCTGCGATGCCGGGGACGCTCAAATTCAGAGCTTGGTAGATCGACCCAGCACTCGTCACGTGGATCATAGACCCGAATCGCATTAGTTCCATTTCCGCAATGCCCGGAATGCCCGACGGCCAAGAGGACGGAGTGCGGCAGGCGCGGCCGAGTCGGAGCATTTACATCACGCATGACCCTCTCGGCCTCGGCGACGATCGCCTCACACTCGGCATCGTCCTTCACCAAACCGTTGTTCTTCACCCGGTCGACAAAGTAGTCTGTGGCCATTTGGGCCAGGCGGATCTTGGGCAGCAGCGCGGATATGTGACCTTCGCGCTCCTGGGGTGCGTGGGCGACCCAGCGGAGCGCGGCCTCGAACGCGGCGCTCTCCCGCCTCACGTTCAGATCGTCCCGTCCGAGGATGTCCGTCAACCGCTCGAGAGAGAGTCCCAGGAACTCTTCGGAGTCCGCGGCGATCTGCTCAAAGCGCACCAGGATGAAGAGAAAGGCCTCGTTCCTCAGGTCCGGACAGTTGTATAGGTCTGCCAAGGTAAAGATGCCGACGCAGTTCACCGGGTGGAGCCGCGCCTCCAGGAACTCGCAGCAGGAGCGTTTGACCCCGGCGAAGCCGAGGTAGTCCGCCGATATCAACAGCTCCTCCGCATTGTTCTCGGTCACCGGGACGGAGCCTGCGTCGGCGGAGTCTAGGAGGAGACGCATCGCGTTCGCCGACACGGGGCCGTCCATCTCGTAGACGTCGTCCTGCGACGTCCAGCCGTGGGTGAAGACAGCGCGGAAGTATCGGCTGCAGCCGCAGAGGACGGCCTTGCGGACGTCGAATTCCGTGCCGTCCACTCTGACCCGCCAATAGACCGAAGGCGGCATTGCGACCACCGGGGTTCCAATGACAAAAAATTCTACAAGAATGATAAGAATATGCGTTTTTATTTTATTCTACATTTCACGGGTTATGACAGAGAAGCTTTAGACCAGGTTGTACATGTACAAGGGGTCCATTGCTAGAGCAAGCTCCTGCTCGATACTCTGAGGACCAGACACTCTTGACTAGCACAGAAACCTCGGACTTTGGACACAATCTCCTCTGATGGGAAACTCTTACTTCTGCAGGGCCTCACACCAGAAGGGAAAAGACAGAAAGTGATACTTCGGGCAGGGGGGTGTTACTCTTACAAGACTATCTGCAGCAGAAGCCCCTTGTCCCCCGCCCCCTTCCTAGTGCCGAGCCCTCATTGGACTGAATGGGTTGGTAAATATATATATATATATATATAATATATGAATATGTTACACACACACACACACACACACACACGCACAGACACAACCCCCCTCCAAAAGACATTAATCTCCATAGGGGAAGAGATGCAATGTACCAGATTGTACCCCAGCCTCCCCTGAGCTTACGAGCACAGTCGAGGAACGCAACATTCCTCTAGTGATCCCTACATCTGTGTGTAAGTGAGTTCATTCTACCTGTGATGAATAACAATAATAAACTACAATCGACAAAGTCAAAGTTGTGTTTTCCTCTTTATTGCAAAATATATCAAAAGCACAATACAGCCG
Organism: Poromitra crassiceps; assembly: GCF_964638095.1. Classification (NCBI taxonomy): domain Eukaryota; kingdom Metazoa; phylum Chordata; class Actinopteri; order Beryciformes; family Melamphaidae; genus Poromitra; species Poromitra crassiceps. The sequence continues at coordinate 40,331 of NW_028151905.1, read as the reverse complement.
CCCGGAGACAGCGAGCTCGGTGATACTGACAAACTCCTGTGCGCCTCAGTCCTCAAACACCTTGCACCCTTGGCACACTTGTCTCCACCTCCTCAATTGCTCTCGTCGCTTGCCTGGCCCACTAGGTTTTCAAAAACAGTCCCCCCCCCCCTGCATGCGAGAACGGCACCAGCACACTCTTGCGTGCCCGGGACCGTTCGCAAGTTCTCGGTGTCCGTGTCTCTAACTCGAGGACCAGATGGACCGCTCATGCAAGTACGCACATGCGAGAACAGAACTCGCGCTCCAGCTCGACCGGTCGTGCGACAACGGCACTCGCGCTGCAGCTTGAGCACGCGCTCGACGGCTCGTGCGTGAACACAAGCTCGACCGCTCATGCAAGACGGGCACTCGAGCTCCAGCTCCAGCACCAGCTCGACGGCTCATGCGAGAACATCGCTCGAGCTGCAGCTCGAGCACGAACTCGACCACTCATGCGAGAACGGGACCTGCACTCGAGCACAAGCTCCACCGCTTGTGCGAGACCGGCACTCGAGCTGCAGCACGAACTTGACCGCTCATGCGAGAAAGGCAGGCCAGCTGCAGCTCGATCACGACCTCGACCGCTCGTGCGAGAAGGGCACTCGAACTGCAGCTCGAGCACGAACTCGACCGGTATGGCACCAGCCCACACAGCATACTCTGTACATAACAATCTACACCATTTTTGTCAGAGGCACAGGGTAGAATCTTTCTCAGGGGGAGGCGGGAGCACCGCTATATTAGGGCAGAGCAGAGAGGGTCTCAGTTCAGAAGGAGACAGAGGCATCATCTAGGCCTACTTTAGTTTATCGTTGGTCGCTTCAACAGTTTGGTCCTGGCTCATTGTTTTCATTGTTGCTGTGGCGCGAGAGCAGGAGCGAGCCCATACTTCCGCGCTGTCTTCACCCACGGCTGGACGTCGCAGGACGACATCTACGTAGATGTCCGGCACCGTGTCGGAGGACGTGATGCGTCCCCTCCTAGACTACGCCAACGCAGGCTCCGTCCCGGTCACCGAGGACAACGTGAAGGACAACGTGAAGGAGCCGCATGCCGTCCTGTTGGCCGTCGGAGGAGACTCTCACAAAGATCTGGATGAAGGAGATAGGATTCGGGTATACGATCCCCGCACCGAGCTCTGGTTTGATTTACCAAACGGTAAACTCGGGCCTCATCAATATTCCAGCGTCGCCGCTTTCCTAAATGACGCGGTCTACTGTGTTGGCGGTTACACGGTCGATGAGGATCAAAACTACCGCAGCATCAGCAGAGTGCAGAGGTACGACTTCCATACGTCTACTTGGTGCGATCTGGCAGCCATGCATCATCCTCGCTGTAATCACAGCGTGGCAGTACTGGATGGCAGTATCTATGCCATGGGAGGCTACGAGTATGAGAGATGCTTCACGCACGACAGTGTGGAACGCTATGATCCTCAGACCGACAAGTGGACTCTGCTCTCACCTATGAACGGGAAAAGGACGGACGCCAGCGCCACAGTACTGAACAACAAAGTGTACATCTGCGGTGGTGTATTAGATGATGGGACATGGGAGTACCTGGACACGGCCGAGTGCTACGACCCAGACACCGACCGGTGGACGAAGATCGCCAGCATGAGCAGCGCGCGTGCCCACTTGGGCGTCATCGCCTACAGACAGGGCGTCTACGCAGTGGGCGGCGGCAGTGCCAAAATCAAAATGCGCAGCGCCGAGGCCTACGACCCGCTAACCGACAAGTGGAGCGCCGTGCCCGACATGCGGCGTCCACGCAGCAGCTTCGGCATCGAGGTGGTGGGCGACCAGTTGTTCGTATGCGGAGGATCACTCGGCGATGGCTCTAAGGTGGAGCGCTACGATGGGAGCACCAAAAAGTGGCACGAAGCCTGCGGGATGGGGGTCCGAGCCTTTGACATCAGCAGCTGTGTGTGTCCGGAGCTTGCTCTACGAATGTACCGCCTGGTCTAAAGCTTCTCTGTCATAACCTGTGAAATGTTGTGAAAAATGAAATAAAAACGCATACTCTCATCATTCTTAGAGAACATTGTTTTTATTTTTGTCATTGGTCAGTTGCCCACCGAACCCATATTGTTAATGCAGCACACACAAGAGACCGAGGTTTCCTGGAAGCATTATATAAAAATGTGACCTAAACACCATATATCTGAATTATGTTTCGTCGGGGGAGAGGATTTTGGCACAGGGTAGAATCTTTGTCAGCGGGAGGCGGGAGCACCGCTATATTAGGGCAGAGCAGAGAGGGTCTCAGTTCAGAAGGAGACGGAGGCATCATCTAGGCCTACTTTAGTTTAACGTTGGTCGCTTCAACAGTTTGGTCCTGGCTCATTGTTTTCATTGTTGCTGTGGCGCGAGAGCAGGAGCAAGCCCATACTTTCGCGCTGTCTTCACCCACGGCTGGACGTCGCAGGACGACATCTACGTAGATGTCCGGCACCGTGTCGGAGGATGCGATATCGGCGTGCCGTCCTGTTGTTCGTCGGACGACAGTTTAAGCCAGGAGAAAGAGATAGGATTCGGGTATACGATCCCCGCGCCGACCTCTGGTTTGATTTACCAAACGGTGAACTTGGGCCTGAGCAATGTGTCACCGCTGCCGCCTTCCTAAATGACGCGGTCTACTGTGTTGGCGGCTACACGAAAGATGAGAGTGGTTGGTACCGCACTGTCAGCAGCGTGCGGAAGTTCAACCTCCTTACCCGTTCTTGGTACGATGTGGCAGCCATGCATCATCCTCGCGATGGGCACAGCGTGGCAGTACTGAATGGCAGTATCTATGCCATGGGAGGCTGGGAGAACAATTCCTTCAATCGACGCTTCAGGCACGACAGTGTCGAACGCTTTGATCCTCAGACCGACAAGTGGACTCTGCTCTCACCTATGAACGGGAAAAGGTGGAACGCCAGCGCCACAGTACTGAACAACAAAGTGTACATCTGCGGTGGTGTAGGTTGGATACCTCCACTACATAATAGTAAGCCGAAGCCTGAGCACCTGGCCACAGCCGAGTGCTACGACCCAGACACCGACCGGTGGACGGAGATCGCCTGCATGAGCGTCAAGCGTGCCGGCTTGGGCGTCATCGCCTACAGACAGCGCGTCTATGCAGTGGGCGGCTACAATTCGGCTGGAAGTCTGCGCAGCGCAGAGGCCTACGACCCGCTAACCGGCACTTGGAGCGACGTGCCCAAGATGCGGGATTCACGCAGCGGCTTCGGCATCGAGGTGGTGGACGACCAGTTGTTCGTATGCGGAGGAGAATGCCCCAACATCACCAAGGTGGAGCGCTACGACGGGAGCACCAGAGAGTGGCACGAAGCCTGCGGGATGGGGGTCCTAAGCTTTGATATCAGCTGCTGTGTGTGTAAGCTTGCTCTATGAATGGACCCTCGTCTAAAGCTTCTCTGTCATAACCTGTCTAAAGCTTCTGTCATAACCTGAAATGTTGTGAAGAATGAAATAAAAACACATACTCTGATAATTTTTGTAGACCATTGTTTATAGCCGGATATCACCCGGCAGGTTTTGCTTACAGGCAAGTTTCTCTTTCGAATTTGAGTCAGTTTCCACATTACATTAACACATTTTTGTCAGCAATAGACAGTGTTGGGACTAATGCGTTATTAAAGTAAAGCGTTACAGTAACTAAGTTACTTTTTGCGGTAACGAGTACTGTAACGAATTACTTCATCAGCAACGTAACGTACTTGCAATTATTTATTTAAACAGACTCGTTACTCCACGATTCTGTGCGGGACCTATGATTGATTGATTGATTGATTGATTGATTCTTTATTGCAGACTCAGGGGAATCCATATCACAGTACAGAACAACAACACAATAGATAAAAAGAATAATAATATAGAAAGAAATATACAATAAAAAGAGTTCCACCATATTCAGTTTCGAACATACAGACAAGTTCGCCAATGGTTCCACAGTCTGGAGGAGAACCTGACAGAACTACGTATCGTGTTAGTGATGACATTAATGATGTCATTTACTGACTCAGATACCCTACACATGAATTTATACATAAGATTGCGTAGCACAGCAGAGCAGGTGGGAACCCCAACACTGACAAACATTTGGCTTGCACTGGAGCTTCTTGGAGCTCTCAGAAGCAGCCTCATACAGTCATTGTATGCCACTGTCAATCGTCTGATACTGGCCTGCTTGTAGCGGCACCACAGGTGGGCGGTGTACAGGGGTGTACAGAAGGATTTAAAAAGTGAGATCTTCACCGGTACTGAGCACATGCTAAATTTTCTACACAGCATGTTTCCTCGTGCATACAGCATCCGACGCTGTCTAAATATATCCTTGTCATCAGAGAGGTCATTCGAGATGATGTGGCCCACATATTTAATCTCACTGCAGGCACTAAGGATAGAGCCAGAGAGATAAAAGTCAGGAAATGGACTATAACAATCTATGGTTATGAGAGAGAAGCTTTAGACAAGGGTCCATTCGTAGAGCATGCTCCGGACACACGCAGCAGCTGATATCTATGCTTATGGCCCCCATCCCGCAGGCTTGGTGCCACTGTTTGGTGCTCCCGTCGTAGCGCTCCACGTTGGAGCTGTTGGGGCATTCTCCTCCGCATACGAACAACTGGTCGTCCACCACCCCTATGCCGAAGCCGCTGCGTGAATCCCGCATCTTGGGCACGGCGCTCCACGCGCCGGTTAGCGGGTCGTAGGCCTCGGCGCTGCGCAGTGTTCCAGATCTGCGCGTCTTGCCGCCCACGGCATAGACGCGCTGTCTGTAGGCAATGATGCCCAATTCGGCACGCTCGCTGCTCATGCTGGCGATCTTTGTCCACCGGTCGGTGTCTGGGTCGTAGCACTCGGCTGTGGCCAGGTGCTCAGGCTTCGGCTTACTATTATGTAGTGGAGGTATCCAACCTACACCACCGCAGATGTACACTTTGTTGTTCAGTACTGTGGCGCTGGCGTCCGATCTGTTCCCGTTCATAGGTTGGAGCAGAGTCCACTTGTCGGTCTGAGGATCATAGCGTTCGACACTGTCGTGCGTGAAGCGTCTGTCGTACCCGTAGCCTCCCATGGCATAGATACTGCCATTCAGTACTGCCACGCTGTGCCCATCGCGAGGATGATGCATGGCTGCCGCATCGTGCCAAGAACGGGTAAGGAGGTCAAACTTCCACACGCTGCTGAGAGTGCGGGACAAACCTGTCTCATCTATCGTGTAGCCGCCAACACAGTACACCGCGTCATTTAGGAAAGCGGCGACGCTGGAACATTGCTCAGGCCCAAGTTCACCGTTTGGTAAATAAAACCAGAGGTCGGCGCGGGGATCGTATACACGAATCCCATCTCCTTCTCCCGGCTTATACTGACATCCGACGAACAACAGGACGGCAAGCATTGCGTCCTCCGCCACCGGGCCGGCCATCTTGTAGGTGTCGTCCTGCGACGTCCAGCCGTGGGTGAAGACAGCGCAGAAGTATGGGCTCGCTCCTGCTCTCGTGCCACAGCAACAATGAAAACAGTGAGCCAGGACCAGAGTGTGCAAGCGACCAACGATAAACTAAAGTAGGCCTAGATGATGCCTCCGTCTCCTTCTGAACTGAGACCCTCTCTGCTTTGCCCTAATATATCGGTGCTCCCGCCTCCCCCTCACAAAGTTTCTACAAGAATTTCACACGTGATACTTGTACTACGGAGTGACAATAAAAATCTTGAATCTTGATGACGGATTTTATGCCTGCTAGGATACCTCAACATGCTAGTGAGTTAAAATTGGCATGGAGGGCTGGAGGGAGCGAGCCCCTAGCCTCTTTGTTTCCCTGGGCTCAGCCATTCTGGCCCTGACGCGTTCGAAGATGGCACGAACTAGCCGGTCCGGGTAAGCATAGAGCGTGTCGAGGGAGACGGCGTCGTCCTTCATCCTCTGCCCATTGGCACACTTGCCAGAGCCCCGCTGGGCCGTCTTGAGGTGCCTGCCGTTCTTCACCGACTCGCATGTCAAGCGGTTGCACAGCAGCCCCTCAAATGGGCAATTAGTCATGATCCTCGTCCGCTTTCTGTACGGGGCACCGTACTGGCAGTAGTCGAGCACGACCACGTTCTCGTCAGCCTGCGACGCCTTGCGCGCGCGTCGTCTCCTATCGCGCTCGTCCTTCCTAGCCTTCTCAGGCGCCTCGGTGCCAGTTGCGCAGATTCCGATCTTCTCCTCTGTCTTGGTCTCTGGACACTCCGAGCTCACAGGCTTCTCAGCCTTCTCCGCCTTGATGCGGACCATTGCCTGGGGAGGCGCATAGCTTGCCAGGAGCTTCTCAGCCTTCTTGGTCTTGATATCGACTTTGATATCCACCTTCGCCTCAGGAGGCCCGTGATACGCAGAGCTATACTCGGTCTCGTCCTCCTTGGAGTCAGTGGGGCTCACGACCCCGTCTTCTTCCTCGATCTTCTCGCCCGGGTGCTCGTCGTCACTGTCTTGGTCCTGCTTGATCTTCTTGCCGGCAGGGCCGTCGTCGTCCACTCCGTCCCTAGCTGTCTTCCTTTTCAGTGACTTGGCAGCCTGAGCAGCGGCGGACTGGGATAACAGAGTAAGGAAGTGGTTGGAGACGTCGGCGTACAGTCGGGCCGAGACCCATCGGCTCCACACAAAGCTTGTTGCGGGGTTCTCAAAACCGAACAGGAGCCTAGGGTTCCTGTCGTGGAAGAAGTGTATAATATCAAGCGTCTTGTCCACCAGCGAGTCGGCGTACTTCAGGTCCCTCGGCGCCTTGGCTGTGGTCCTGGCGATGCTGTAGTTCTTGCACTCGGGCCCGGCGAAGATAAAGTCCGGCCAGCGACCCGACCACGACACCTCGGGGTTCCAGTCTAGGATGTTCTCGACTATGTCGGCGCCGTGCTTCCCGTCGATATCAAGCCTCCTGACCGTCCAGCCGTCAGCCAGGAAGGGCTTGCAGATGCTGCCTGTGCCGTCGAAGAGGCTGAACAGCACGGGCGCCTTGGGGTAGGCGAGGCGGCAGAGCGGATCGGGACGGACGACGACCCCGAGGTGCCCGTGCCGGTCGGCCTCTTCGGCGGCCTGGCCGACACATACCAGGGCGTCTGCTTTTACGTCTGCCCCGGCGGACATACTCGTGCCGCCGCCACCCGCGACAGCCCAGAGGTCTGTTAGCCGCAAAAGGAGTGCTCTGTCGGCCACGCCGCCGACGAGGCCGACCGGCACGGGCGCCTCGGGGTCGTCGTCCGTCCCGATCCGCTCTGCCGCCTCGGCTACTCCGTCGTCCATCGGGGTCGTTGGTCATCAGAGTTTTCAAGCGTTCTGAATTAACAGTGTCGGGGCACGGGACGGACGTTAACACCTTGGTGCACTTGAGTGAACAGCATGGGCCTCGCACGACTGCTGGTGCCAGTGCTGCTCGCTACATTGCATTCAATCCACCAAGGCGTCTGCCTCTTCTACTGCTCCAGTGGCTACCACATCGCCACCCGCAACAACCGAAAGATCTGTGAGCCGCACAAGAAGTGCTCTGTTGGCCAGGTTGTGGTGATCCCGGGCAATGAGCTGCACGACACGGTGTGCGAAGGCCTGGTTCAACTGGCCGCCCGCGTATGCGGTGGGGCCAGCTACTTGTACTCGTGGCAGGGCGGCGTGCACAAGTGTAGGTACCGTTGCCCTCTGGGTCAGCCCAGAGGGAGCCGCACCGGACACTACGGCACCTGCCACGACGTCTGCCCCAGTGGCTACCACGTCGCGACCCGCAACAACCGAGAGATCTGTGAGCTGCACAAGAACTGCTCTGGCAGCCAGGCGGTGATGATCCTGGGCAATAGGTGGCACGACACAGTGTGCGGCTCGCCCCGGGAGCCGCACACTACCGACTCAAGCGTCATCGCGCCAATGCCGGACAGCGATGAGATGCTCGTCATGGACGACCTAGCCCGCCGGTGGCTGCGAGCCCTACCCGAGGCGGCCGTGACGAAACTGTGTGATTCCCAGGGCATGCCGAGCCTGTTTCGGCACAGCTACGAGCAGGTATTTCGCAGCGCTCAACAGCTGTACATCAGCCTGAGCGGGTTGAAATTGTCGGCCTCTGCCACCGACTTGTATCGTAACGTGATCGAGCCTGTGCTCAGGCACCCCGAGCCCATGTTCGGTATCACGGTAGACCTGCCGAGTCCGTGGTGGACCCGTGACACTAAGATACTCGTCGTGCCGGCCTACTTGATTGGGCTGGCGGGCCTGCTGAACGACGGCGTGGGCAGGATCCTGGCGTGGACTGCGACAGGCTCCGATGGTGCCAAAGTTACCCTGATCAAAGCCAACCGGAACGTCCTCCGGCCCACGGCCGGTTCCATACACTCCCTGACCGATGGGTGGTGGTTCGCGGTGCACCAAGGCTACGTTCACAACCTGCTCAACCTCTCGCTGAGGATCAGGGACTTCACCTGCTTCAGATACCGCAGCTTCAACGTGAGCGTCCTGCTTGGAAGCCAAACCTCCGCGGAGCGATGGGTCCTGTCCAGGACGATCGATGTCAACTGCCAGTGGAAGCCCAAAAAGAGCGCCCAGTGCGACTGCGCCCAGGCCATCGCCGACTACATCAGCCCACTGGGGCCCTGCTCGCCGGCTTGCCTGAGCGAGGCCAACTTCCTGACCCCCCAGCCCGGCTGGACTCTGACGGTGTCCCGAGAAACCCCCGATCCTGCTGCCATGCGAGCCGGCAGGAGCCTGTACGGTTCCACCTCGCCGAGCACCGAGCGCTTCTGCCTGATCACCGAGTACGTGTTCAGCATGCCTGACGGCCCCCCGCGGACAAGCCCCGCGGCACCTTTTGACGTGCAGCACTGCGACACGGCCCTCATCGAGGTGCGCGTCTTCACCGACGAGACAGGGGCCGTCGCAAAGGACTCTCTCCGTCGTGTGTCAGGGAAGCGTTCGCAGCCCGAACGCTCCCCTGGCGCCCTGTACATCTCCGCGGACGCTATGAGCACCATAGCCACCGTAATAGAGCAGAAGTGGCCGGCCCGGCTCGGAATTAAAATCAGCTTTGACGCCGGGCCTACGCAGGGGCAGATCGCCTCGGTCTTCGACTGGATGCTACAGCTGAGCCATCAGGGCAACGGCGACAACTCGCATTTCGCCGTGGCCGTGGTCGAGGTGGCCATCGAAGCGGTGTCGATGGAGGACTTTGCAGCGCTGCAGTCCATGTACGGCTCGGAGCTGGAGATCATACCGGCCGTGCAGGCCCGCGACCTGGCCGAGGTCATGCTCAGCAGCTACGACTTAGCACTCACGCGCAACGACAGCCATGACGTGATGAGCGAGAGCGCCAGGAGTGAGCTCTCGCTGGAACAGCTGAGCACGGTGGTGGCCGACCACGGTCTATTCCTCGACATCAACACCGTGGGCGTCTTCGCCCCGGACATCACACTGCCGCCCGGCTGCAGCGGGATCGAGCCGGGTCGCTGGACGCTGGGCTTGAAGGTGGGCCTGTCACTCATGGTCTCGTCGGACGATCGCTACCCGGAGCGGACCGGCGCGATCCTCTTCGAGGAGATGTGCCGGCGGAGCAACAACCGCGCGGGCATCGTAGTGACGATGCCCACGGGCCGCTACCGTCAGGACAACTGCTCCTCGATCGAGGTCTTCAACAGGCATGGACCGTCTGAGCCCGGCGACCGGGTCTACACCCACACCGAGCTGGACCTCATCGTCCAGGACATGTCCAAGTGGGGAGTTCGACGCTACTCTCTGGGCTACCTCGACCACACGTACGGCATGTCGGGCTCGGCCGGCGAGTCGACGTTCAAGATCGTGTCGGACACCGTCCTGGACCAGGCTCGCCATCGCAGGCTCCACTACGTCTACACCGAGACCTCGGCCGACGGCGAGGCGCTCTACCCGTTCACCAAAGTCGACTCTGTCTACAGGCTCAACGCTGGCATATTCTTCCAGCACGCGGGCGGCGGACGCAGGACGAAGGGCTTCGTCCTCGTCACCGGCATCCAGCTCAAGATCCGCCTGGGCTTAGCGTCTGACATGAACTTGGGCACCGAACAGACGTACGCAGACAACGCCGTCTCGGAGCCCGTAGATGTCGTGCACGAGATCCCTTACGGCGTGTGCACCGTGCCCCTCCACACGGTGGGCTCGGCGCCCTGCGAGTGCGCAACGCGTTACGACAGACCCCTGGTGTTTGTGAGCCGCGACGGCCAGAGCATCTCGGTGTTCGTACCGCAGGTCAAGGGCTCCCGAAGGAGCCTCCGGTTCCCCGCACTGAACACCGTGCTGGGAACGGATGATGCCAGGCTGTGGCCCGGCGAGGTCGAAGTCGGCAGCGTCTGCTACAGCTACGTGAGCCGCGCCAAGCACACTACGACACTCACCTTCGAACACCCGACACGGCCCGCCACCCTCTACGGCTGGGTGTCGGACCTCACAGGGCCCGAGCTGCAGGGCATCGACGACCCCCAAGGCGTCCCGCCCGTGTCCTCGCACAACGACTGGAGCGCCGGCCTCGGTCAGGTGGCCGAGACGCTCGAGCGCCATGTCCTGCTATCGCAGGCCGACGCCTGCCTCAAGGGCTCTCCGGTGTGCTCGGCCCTGGCCGACTACGCAGAATCCTGGCCCCAGGGAGGGCTCGGAGTCCCAGTCGCCCTAGAGGCGTCGAACGGCAATGTCACCGTCACCTTCGAGGTGTACCACGGCGCCCGCCGCATCAGGGTGCCGTGCAACTTAAAGACCTTTACCCTCGGCTCAGTCGAGCCCAGACTGCCGTGCATGCATCAGCCATTCTTCACCGACGACGGCGACGATCCTGCCGCGGCCCGCATCCGGCAGCTGGCGATGGACGCGCAAAGGGCCACTGGAGACGTCCTCAACTCCCTGGTCGAGATGCACTGTGCAGAGGCACCAGGCACCCCCACGCGTGTCTCGGATCGGGCCTTTGTCCGTGTCGATCGGTGCCTGGACTTGGTCGCCTCCGAGATCGTCAGCCTTGAGCAGGAGCTGATCGAGTCGGTCAGAAGCGCCGAGAGAGCCCGCGACCTGACAACACTCGCCATGGAGACCTTGGCCGCCAGAGTCCGCGGTGTCTGCATCGCGGCCGTCATCATGACTGTATTAATCAACTCCGCCGCCGCCTTCATGCTGTACTTCGTGCACAGGAACCGATACAAAGCGGTGGGATACAACAAATTCAAATGATCTATCGCCCCGGCTCCCCACCCGGTCTGCTGCTCATCCTCTGCATCGCTGCAGCAGTGCTGTCTGCAACCGAGCCGTCGGGCTTGAGCCCTCCGTCCGCCGAGCCGCCGCGTGACTACAGAGTGATCCTGCCGGCAGGGAGGTGGAAGATCCGTACGTCGTCAGAGCTTGTCGTCTATGTGTTCTCGCTGGGCTCTGTGTGGAGGAAGGTGACGTTCGGGCCCCACGAGGAGTGCTCGGCCAGCATGTGCAAGGGCGTGCCCGAGAGTCAAGTATGCGACTCACTCTGCTATACAGGCAAATGGAGGGAGACGGACGCGATCCTCCGGCGTACCAAGGCAGTGTTCGACAGGGCCGTGGCCAAGCTGGAGGCCAGCGTCAGCGACATGGAGGCCCTGCCCGACACTCACCTGCACGAGGGCTACGACACCTTAGAGAGCGACGTGACGGCACTCCGCGACCTACTGCGTGCCAAACGGCACCCAGCCGGCACCGTTGACGTGCTGATGCCCTACCGGCAGATGATTGCGAACATGACGGTGGACTTCGCCGGCAGCCAGGCAGTTGGCTTCCCCTCAGATTCCGCCCACCGCAAGGCTAACGGCCTACACTACCGGATCGAGGCCTGGAGGAGTCAGGCGCTCCAGGAGGCGGCGAGACTCTCCCTGGCTACGGCCGTGCTGCACGGGGCCCAGCACACACTGGCGACCTGCTCCCAGGGCCTGGTCATCTCCGACATGACAGGTTGCCAGGCGGGCCTACACGGCGACACGGAGCCCTTCACCGACACGCCGCTCCTCAACGTGCTCCACACCGGCTACCAGGGCATCGTGATCGTGGTGCGACGCTCCCGGTTCAGGCTCACCAAGCTGTCGCGCTGGTACATGCCGTTCACCGACATCTGGGCCAGCAACAGGACCTGCTGGCTCGAGAGGGCCATGGTCACGGACGGTGAGGCCGACTACGCTGAGCCCCGGTGCGACGCACGGGGCTTATGCAACGCACCTGTTCAGGCCGACGCCACTGCAGAGGGCTGCGAGCCCGACGAGGACCTGTGGCTGGGCCTCGAGTGCCCCGTGGTGTGCGGCGAGCGCTGCTTCGGGCCTCTGTGCTACGACCCCGACTCCGGGAACTACGAGCTCAGGTCGCAGCCGAGCATGCTGCGCAGGCCGGTGAGAGGCCTCAGGCCGCGTCGCGTGCGCAGGCCTACTTCGCTTTCGGGCCCTGAGTTGGCCGAGGCTGTGGAGCTGGCCGTCAAGCAGGCCGGCCGCGCTTCGAAGCTGCTCAGCCGTGGCGCGGGTACACGCGACAGGCTGCTACAGCTGGAGAATAAGGCAGAGAAGCTCATGGTCTCGATAGCAAGGGACAACGAGAAGGACGGTGGTAGCATCTCCAAGCAGACGTGCGAGATCCTGCTGGGCCGCAGCAGCTCGATGAGCATCGGCGCCCTGGCGCTTTCCCTGGTCTCGTGCTTGGGCGCTATATGGGCGATAGTCTCACTCAGGTCCGTCCACGGCCCGCAGCTGTCGATTCGCAAGAGACGGCGGCCATTGTGACCGGCATGAAAACACGGACCAGACCTGTGGGTATTAGCATTGTTCGGAGACACTTGTGGTTCCCAGTCGCCCACGCCACACCAACGACCATGGTAATCGAGCTCTACCTGATCCTGTGCCTCTTCCGAGGTGCCGCAGCACTGTCTGTCCCGACCCCGAGCTCCCTCAATACAACCTGGAGAAACACGACAGAGACGATAGCGAATGCGACGGTTACCTCCAGCTCCGCCAAACCCCGGACTACGCAAGGTCATACGGCCGGTACTCCGACGGCCTCTTCGCTCCCTACGTTCGAGCTCAAGTGCCCGGCGAGCGACGTGAGCTCTTTCAGGTTCCTGACTTGGTACCGTGTGAGAGACGGTCGCAAGATGTACCTGCTCAGGATGGATTTGGTTAACGGAGGCGCACGTCGCAGCCCAAACGTGTCGACGGTGTTCACCGCCGGCCCAAACTTCGCCCTGAGTGTCGCGGAGGACCCGTGCTCCGACAGCAAAACGGAACGGTACGAGTGCCAGCTCCACGCTCGCGTCGGCAGCAAGAACGAGGAGTACGTGGTGCACCGCTGCTCGGCTGTCTCTGGGTGGATAGTGCTGGCCGTTGGCTTGGGGATCCTAGTGGCTATTGTCATACTAATGTGTGTTCAGACACGCCGGGCTTAGCTCAGTGCGCCACAGCTGAGCGTCTTGCCCTCCGCAGCACCATGACTTCACGCAAGACTCAGCGAAATAAGGACCCCCTCGCAATAGAAGGTCACACCTACAAGCCCGCCCAGGCCAAAAGGCTATGTGAGAAAATACCTCAGAAGCCTGGCATCGAGACCAAGCACCAGACCACGATCCTGGCGGACGTTCTCACCAGGGCTGCCCTGAACCAGAAGTGGAACGCTGATTGCGAGGATGCGCTGGTCGACGGGCTCCCGATACGCCAGCACCTTTGTTCCCTGATGACGCACAAAATGTACGTGGCCGTGATCGGGACCCTCGTCGGCAAGTATGTCAAGGCATACGAAAGAGGGTCGGTCGACCTCTTAAGCGACCGCCACTACTATCGCAATCTGCTGACCCACGACCTGAGCAAGACAGGGCCAGTAGAGGCTTCTGCCTACTCGGGCATCATGGCCATCTTCATGGAGAGGGCTAACATCAAAGGGAACTCGGCTGACGCTGACAAAAACCCATGCCTGAAGGACGATAAGGATGTTGAGTACTTGAGCCAACACCTGGCAGAGATGGGCTTCCCTGAGCACTACCGCGCAAACAACCATCACTTGGAGCACCACGCCAAAGGGACCAAACTCCCCTTCCGGGTTCTGGTCGAGTGCATCGTCGACGGCCTGGCGTGCATCTTCGAGAGGGCACCGCATGACAATATCGGCAGCTGGCTGAGAATGTTCAATGTGGCTAAGTTTAAAGCACCCAATAACTGCCTGGCTCAACGGGTCATTGACGCCATCACCACCCAGATGACAGACAAAGAGTACAGCGAGCTCATGAAGATGAAGGACTGCATCAGCAACCTCCTGGGCGACACCTTGCCTTGGGCGGGTATGAAGCCCTTGAGCAACCCGCCTGACGGGTATGGCTGTTCTGTGAGCTGCTGCCTCGACAGCTGCAAGGCGATCGAGCGCCCTCACCCCCCTGCCCGCCTGAAGTGATCCGTGGAGGAAGCCTGACCTGTCTGTGTCTTACCCCCACCCCCTGTCTCTGTGTAGACCTCGATTACCCAATACAATGATACACTTTGTGCAACACTCTGGTGTCCTTGTGACTTGACTCGAGCAACATTAAAATCAAAGTTCTGATGAGGCCTTATCAGGGGCAGGGTAAGCATGCATATAAGAGCGCTTCCAGTGTTCCAGGGCATATTCTAGTGGCATATCTAGTGCAGCTCCTTTCCAGATGTCTGGTATTAGCAGGAGAACTCTTCTCTGGAAGACAGGTAGTCAGCGGAGCCGAATTAAGCTCAAACGGAGGGAGTGTAGCCGAAGGAGAGAGAGGAAGTGTAGCCATAAGCCCTTGACATTGATCATGGAGGAGAACGAGGACTGGTCCGAGCGCAGCCTGGACATCATTCAGTACGGCAGCAGCCGCCAGACCATCGCCAGCGTCTTGAAGGCCCTACGCCCCAACCTGGAGTACGAGATGTCGCTACAGCATCCCGACCTGTCAGGCGTGGCACCTGAGCGGCTCCAGCAGCTCGCAGACTGTCGACTGAGCACTGTGGCCTGGTTCATGGACATACTTGGCAAAGGTTATAGCCGCAAGAGAGCATTTAAGCTCGTCAACTTCATGGACAGGAACTACCACTTTGACAAGGCCGCCATAGACTCGATCCTGAGCGGGCAGAACGAGAAGTTCATCGCGGTCAAGGTTGCCTCGCTGCTCATGGCATTCAAGGACTACACCGGCATGCCGGTCCCTATGGAGAAATGTAATGAATTGATACAGTCAGCCCTGTTTTGGCCAACCAGGGCATCGAACAAAACCTCGTGTCGACTCCATCATGACCAGGTGGTCTCGGTCGACACGGTCTGCGAAACTGAAACGGCCCTCACGCTCCGAGTTACCAACCTCCGGAGCCCATATCCCGACACCATCGTCGACCTAGTGTGCTACTACCTCATCCTCTGGCTGGCACGCACGCACGTGGCATGCTGCGAGGACGATGAGCTGGACCTGGTCAATTTCAGCAAGCTGGTGATCAGGAGAGCCTGGTCCATCCTGCTCACGGTACAGCTGCACATGGGGGTCGGCCTCATCCCTGCTTGGAAGTGTGCCATAGTGGCTTCCGAGATCGCCGTAGACACGGCCTGCCGAGGGGCTAATTGGGTACTCTGCGGCAGGGCTTTGCCTGCAAAGGGCCTGGCTGAATTACTGAAGCGGACGGGGACAGATTTTAGCGACCTGGCCGCCGTGCGAGAGCTGTTTGCCGGCCAGTGCCCGGTCTGCAACATTGTCAACGTTGAGATACGAGAACGCCTGATGGACTTGACTTGCGACAGTTGCTTGATGTGTCAAGGGCTGGCAAAGTAATGTGTGTGTGTGCAGTACTCTGTGTGGGTTGAGATCAATTCAACACGACTTGTATATCAGATGAATAAAAATAATAAACTACAATCGACAGTCAAAGTTGTGTTTTCCTCTTTATTGCAAATATATATATATATATATATATATATATATATATATATATATATATATATATATATATATATATATGTTACACAGACACAACCCCCCTCAAAAAAACATGAATCTCCATAGGGGAAGAGATGCATTGTACCAGATTGTACCCCAGCCTCCCCTGAGCTTAGAGCACAATCAAGGAACGCAACATTCCTCTAGTGAGCTCTACATCTGTGTGTAAGTGAGTTCATTCTACCTGTGATGAATAACAATAATAAACTACAATCGACAAAGTCAAAGTTGTGTTTTCCTCTTTATTGCAAAATATATCAAAAGCACAATACAGCCGACCGGAGACAGCGAGCTCGGTGATACTGACAAACTCCTGTGTGCCTCAGACCTCGAACACCACCCCAGGACCACCCCCGAGCCGGAGAGGCACAGTGCCGGGCTTTATCCAGCCGTGTAAGTCGTCTTCGACGAAACCCAGGTCGAACCGCTGGCTACTGGACAACGAGCCATCGCCAAGGGTCCGCAATCGTCTGTCCTGCAGCCCTCGCCGCCCCGAGTTGCGTTGCAGCCGAGCTCTCCGAACGGGTCATCATCGCTAGACACGCAGAGGTCCTCCTCCTCCTCCTCCTCAGGCTTCGCAAAGTGCTCGTCGGTGATGCGGAAGTAGTCGGGCAGCCGGCTCGCTTTGACGGCCGCGTATGTCATGTCTCCCACCCGCGGCAGTGTCTCGACCGGAGAACGACTTGGTTACAGTGACTGGGTTCCATCGCGGGACTGTGAGCCGGAGGGCGAAGTGCCTCCGACCGTTCCGACTTCCTCCGTCTTCATCACCTTGCTTGGCCTCCGTGACCCGAGCCGCTCGCTGAAGCCCGCGGCATCACCGTGGCAGGCCACCAGCTTCCTCGTCGACTGGGCCTCCGTCGAGGGCCGGAGCCGCGGGTCCTGCTCGTGCTTCTTGAGCATGTCGTCCACACTGGCGGTGACGACCGCTGGCAGCACGAACCCGCTGCCGCCCTCGGCCTTATGGAAGAGGGATACGATCTCCTCGGCGGCGCGGCAGATGAGCTTGGACAGGTTGGACCAGTGCTTGTGCGGTGCGAGGTCCTTGTCGAAGAAGAGTATCGCTAGGTTCTTTTGCGCCAAACTCTTATATCTGGGCCTGTGCTTGATGTAGGGGTGGAGGCAGAGGGCCAGCATCACGACCATCGTGACCAGGTCGGGGCAGGGCTTGCGCTTGGCCTGCGTCGCGCCATAACTTAATATGAAACTATTTACGAAGCGCGATGCCACGGGGGCTCTGAAGATGTGTGCGAAGCCTGTGAGTGCACGGAGTGTCGCGTCCCTCACAGCAGCTCTGAGGGTCGGCTTCTGGGGGCATGTGGCGTAGCCCTGGAGGACCATTGCCTTGTTCCTCTTGGATACGAAGGAGATCCACGAGTGATCCCTCCCCGACGTCTTGTTGTGGCTGGCCGCGTAGTGCTCTTTGAATTTGCTCGTGACGAGCGTCGAGTAGAGCGCGACCAGGATGGGCACGCTGGCCTTGAGCAGCTTTTCCCTGGTCTCGGCCAGGACCTCGACCGAGGCTGTTCTCTTGCGGTCGCCGAGGCCCATGTCCTCCCGGCAGCTGTAGCCCGGCTCGGCGCCCAGCTTGCCGGAAACGTAGTCGGGCCCGCGGAACTCAGCCTCTGGCTTTTGGAACGTCAGGAGGGCCATAACCGGGCAGCCGTCGGAACCTAACGGCTCGGAGGCCATCAAGGCCGTCATCCTGCACGAGCTCGGCGAGCACCGGTGGAGGGAGTAGTGCTCCTGGCACACGTACGCGTCGCCGTGGTGTACAAAGGTGCACTTGGCCTTCAGGCACAAGTTTACCCATCCGGGCCCGTCCAAGAAATCTTTGTGGTAATGTATGTTGCGGGGAAAGGCACGAGACTCGTCGTGACAGCGTGCTCTCCTTGCCTGCATCGTCCGATCCGCGCTCCCTACTGCGCCGCCGCTTCTCTCTGTCGCTGCTGCTCTCTCTACCTCTCCGCCGCCGCCGCTTCTCTATGTCGCTGCTGCTCTGCTGCCGCTGGATCTGCTTCTGACATGTCATTGAGCTTGCTGATATAGAGACAGAGGCTCCCCATCCGAGCGTCACCTCTCTCACTCTCTCTAACCGCTGTCTCCTCTCACTCTCACAGGCGAGCCGCGGGCAGAGCCCGGACCTGACGCTGGTCGACGAAGTGGGCTTCGTCAACATGAAGGTTCTCCTGGCCGTGCTGCCCAACATAGCGTTCCGGGGACGAAAGTCGGTGCACATCACCAGCCACGTCGGGAGCTCATCATGGATCAACAAGGTGGCGGATATCCGCGACGACAATGGCGAGCAGGCCTACCACGTCGTGTCGCAGAGTTTCAAGTGCCGGTTCCATGCCAAGACACCGGGCCTGACGTGTTGCTGCCTGCGCGTCTACTGCCCGCAGCACATCTCGGTCGACAACCACCTCAAGCAGCTGATGAACATGGTGTCGCCCAGAGGCTTCGAAAACGAAGTCACTGGCAGCGGCGACGGGCTGTCTACGGACCTGAAGACCGACATCTCCACGCCGTTCGAGCGGGCGGTCATAAGCAGGTTCATGCACAACAACGTGTCCACGGCCGACATGTGCGCCGCATCGGTCACCGCGGCCTACATGTGCTTCGACCCAACGTTCGGCGGAGGATCCAGGTCAGGCGCCGGCCTATGCTCAGCCGTCGAGCTGGCTGACGGCAGGCTTGTGGTGAGTTTGTGTAGGTTTGGGGATGGCCGGGGCTTCTATGGCTGGGATGACATGTTGTCTATCAGCAGGTCTCGAAACAGGTTCCTGTAGTCCACTGGGTCCCGGACGCTCGCCTCAGCAGCGACCTCGTCGCACTCGAGCGGTGGGGAGATGCCGAGCAGCGCACATATGTAGCTGCATGTGGTGGCCTCGTGCTGGATGACCAGCGTGCTCTCCAGGTCCGGGGCGACGGATGACAGCATGGCGCATGCCTGGCCCCAGAACCCGCAGTCGCAGCTGACATCGGAAAGCTCCCGGAGCCAGGCCGTCATGGCCATGGAGACGATGAGCACCATGTGGCTGGAAGCGTGCGGCAAAGCCTTGAGCGGGGCCAGGTACTTGAGGGGGCCTGCGCGCACCACCTCGGCCGAGGCCAGGGCCGCCAGGGCTGTCAGAGCCCAGCGGTTCGGCTGACGGGCCTGGATGTAGCGGGCGACATGCTGCTGCGAGACGCCGCAGTCCAATATCAGCGACACCTCCTGCTGCGAGATGCTGCCGTCCAGTATCAGCGACACCGCCTGCAGCAGCTCCGCTGGGGCCTCGGTCGGTGGCTGCAGGGAGTAGGTCTTGGCAAGCATATGGGCCTGCAGCACCCTAGCTGGCGACGAGCGCGCAATCGTGCTGTACATCTTCATCATCTGGTTCTGGTCCATTTTTGAGTAGAAGTTGAAGTGCCTCCGGAAGGAGCTGTAGGCTATCATGAACTCGAACGCCGACAGGAGCACAGTCCAGGGCGTCTCGGCGAGTCGCTGCACGTGCAGCGCCGCACGGACGCACTCGGCGCAGGCCATGTCTGTGGCCCGCGCGTCGATACTCGATAACTTAAGCGACCTGGAGAGGGAGGGGGATGGGGCGGATGGACGAAGGTTCGACCCGGCGCAAGCTCGATCCTCATTCACCGTGTTCCGTCTTCTTTTCTCTCCCCAGCTCGTGAGCCTGGACGAGTTACAGATCAGGGACCTCGACCAAGTGAACCATGTGTACGCCTCGCTGCTGACCGCCCACGCAAAGCTCCTGCAGGTCTTGATGCCGGTCGTGCAGTGGAAGAAGGTGCCACTGATCATGATCTTCGAGCAGAACACCTACGTTAACGCGCTGGAGGACGTGAAGGGCCTCGTGCAGACTGCGTTGAACGGCTCCGGGCTGCGTCTTTGCTTCTATGCCAAGTGGTCGGCCGGGCACGACAGGTTCATGCTGGGTAAGCACGTGAGCAAAAGGGGCAAGGTGGACATGGTGCTCGCATGCGTCGACTACATCCGCAAGGACAAGCTGTGGTACTGCGACACGATCATGTCCCTCGGCTGGGCCATGCTCGCGGAGGCCACGAGCAAGGCCGTCCGTCTCGCGGCCACCGTGGGCCGCCCTTGCGGCGCCGGCGCCGCCACGTCCAACATGCACATGGACGTGCACATGTACCGCAACTCGAGCCGGGGCCTCAACACATCCAACAGGCTGTTGGGCAACTTGCTCGAGGCGCCCGACCAGCTGACGCTGGCCAAGAGGACGCTGGCTGACACCAAGCACGTTGAGCACGGCAAGGAGCTGCTGGCGAAGCTGAGGGACGAGATGACCCTCGTCACCGTGAAGGAGTCGGACAAGGGGGGAGGCTGCACCGTCGTCACCGGCGGCAAGAGGTCCGTCGGCGGCGAGTATACCCGCGATGACGTGCTCTCCGCCCTGCTTCTCTTGTGCCACAGCCACGACGAAATTGTCACTAAGGCCCCCAACATACAGCTCCGTTCACACCACAGCGTCTGAGCCTGGGACCGTTGTGACGGTCGGGAGGTTTGTGGCGATTGTGAGAATAAAAATAAAAATAAAAATGACACTATTCTACAAGAATTATCAGAGTATGCTTGAGTTTGTGCACACACACACACCCTCCCTCATGAGTGCAATGTTCCTGTCCAGCCTGTATGGGGGGGAAGAATAAACAGATGACAAACGTGACCTCCTGTGTCTTTGTGTGTTTTATTGAGTTCAGCACTTTACACAACATTGAAATGAAAAACAGACGACAGTACAACATCTACACGAAATGCAAACAGCGACACATCTTAAGCTGTTGCAGCGGTGCCACCCCGTCGACGTCCGTACGCTGTCGTCCACTGACGAATTGCAGTGGTCCAGCCTACAACAAAGGCCGGGAATGGATATAAAAGGGAGCTGCGTTTTCCCAGTGTCTTTATGTATTCTATCGGTGCCTGCCCTGGGGTTGTGTCGAGCTTGAGGCATAGCTCTTGAGGTCTACGCCATGGATTACAAGGAGGTGAATGTTCCTGACGTGTACAAGGAGATCGCCCTGGTGGGCGAGGGCACTTACGGCAAGGTGTTCAAGGTGGTGGAGAAGGGTCGCTTGCAAAGGGTGCGTGCCCTGAAGGTGTGCACTTATATCGACGTCACCTCCAGTGCCTTCGACACGGCCGCCCCCCCCTTCAACCTGAACTTCGCCAGAGAGTTGTGCTGCCTTTCAAAGGTGTGCCCCCACCCCAACATCATGGCTTTTCACGAAGCGTTCATGGTCGCCGGCGTCCCGGACCTCGGCGGCAAGCGGTCTGCTTTCACTATGGACTACGTGCCGGTGACTATCCGTGATATGATAGTACAACGCACAGACAACAGGGTGCCGAAGAGCTTCGTAGCCAAGTTCTCCCGCGACGTGGCCTGCGGTCTGGCTCACGTGCACAAGTTGGGTATTATCCACAGGGACTTGACGCCAAGCAATTTGCTCGTCGAAACCGACCTGACGGTCAAGATATCAGATTTCGGCATTTCCAGGCTGGCCGACCACAACATGACCGGCGGGCTTGTCACACTAAACTACAGAGCCCCCGAGCTCCGGAGATACTGCCTGACCTACACGGTGGCCATAGACAACTGGAGCCTGGGCACGATGATAGCCGATGCTGTCGAGGGCCGGGAGATCTTCAGGCCAAGAAACACAAACAACTCAAACAACGAAGACGCAGAGCTAGCGATGTTCGAAATAGTGCGCAAGGTGGTAGACCTGCCGGGCCACAAGGACTCGGTCTTAGCCCCACACAAGGTGATACCCACCGTAATGAAGGACCCGGTCATCAAGGACGTCGTCTTTGCCCTGCTGCAGCCCGACCCCACGCAGAGGATGACAAGCCAACAGCTGCTCGACCACAGAGGATGGGGCCAACTGGCTAAGATGACGGTTGCCGAGTCGGACTGGGTCCGACTCCTGCACCAGGACCGACTCCTGCACAGGAGTCGGGACAAGTTCAGCCTCCTGGCATGCTCCTAGAGTTTTTGATGTACCCTCCTGTGTATATAATTTCTGCTTTCCCAATCCTTATAACCTTTATAATAAAGATTGCCTCTCTGTGGGAATTGCGTTTACCTCTGTCTATCTGTCTGTGCCCCCCAACCCCATTAGAACAAACACAAACACGCACACGGACACACAGGTGGTTGTTTTCAGGTTCATTGTTTATTACTACCGGTCATAGAGTACAGTCACACAGGACAGAGCCGAGTATGAGCGGCGTAGAGCCGCAAGCCTCCCCCGGTATCGTCAGGTGTACGCTTCCTATGCCGGTGAGCTACCCCACCACAGAGCGCCGACCGAGGCTGGGTCCAGGACGGTCTGGCGGATGAATTTGTCGATGTCTCTCTGAGACCCGGACAGGGTCACTGTCCCCGTTTTCACTGTCGCGGACTCGCTGTGCTTTCTGCCCGAGAGTCTGCAGATGGCCTCCAGCGTTGCCTCCAAGTTGTTGAGCCCGACGGCCTCTGCGTACTTCCGCTTGAGCATCGTGCGGCTCAGAAGGGTAGGGCACATGGAGATGTACATCTCACCCTGCGCCTCCTCGCTGAGCTCAAACATTGTATACTCGTGCATGGCCGTCCGCACGGCTACTTCAATTGTCTCGGGATGCCCGTGGCCGGCGTCACCGACCGGCGTCACGGTGATAGTCCGGAATCGATCGATCGTCTTCAGTTGTTGCTTGCTCATCAGCAAGACGTCCGACAGACCGCTCGCATCCGCGTCTCCTCCCGCCATGTAGATCAGGTCGGGCGTGAACCGGTACCTGGTCAGGGACAAGGTCGGGTCCCCACCGACCAGATCGCGGGGTCTGGCGAACTGCTCCCTGCCGGCTCTCACAGCGACCTTTAAGGGGCGGCCCTGCGCCACCTCCAACAGGACCTCATTGCTCGCGGACCCAAGCTTGACCCCGGTGTTGAAGTAGACCAGGTGCTGTGACCGCTGGCGAAGGGCCGCAAAGGCCACGAAGATCAGCAGGCTTGATGCCACAGCATACATCTCCTGGAGCTTGAAGTTGTTGTATTCTTTGGCCAGCTCCTTGTACACACCGATGCCATTCTCGAAGACCGCCTTCCCCGTCGTAAGATCAGAGAAGACCTCCGTGTCCGGTATCACCGTGATGTGCGGATAGCGCCTCTGGGCCAGGCAGGCCAGGGTCAGCTCGTCCGCCACCAGCATTGTAAAGGTGCCCGAGGCGGCGCGCTTCTCGATCGCGTCGATGCGCAGCAGGAGCGCCTGAGCCTGCGGCCGTCCCACCGACACCGTGAAGTACAGCAGGTTCTGATGCTCGTGAGGCCATCTCGGCGACGCGGTCGCATTTGCCCAGCTGCGGGCCGGCCGCGCTGTGTAGCTCGACATAATCGACGTCAAACTGCCGTACGGCATACGTCCGCGTTAATGTCAAGCTACACAGCGCGGCCGGGCCGCAGCAGGGCCAACGCGACGTCGTGTCCAATCGAAGCTCCCGGACCTCGCGGCAGACAAGGTGATATAGCTGACGTATCACAGCTCTGACAAAGCTGTAAGCCTCCGCAACTGCTACCATCCTGTGTACCTTGTACAATAAACCTCTGTGCAACCCCAGCCCCGTGTGTACGTTTGTAATAATGAGAGAGTGACACAAAGACAGACAAAAAGGCTTGCTGATCTGAATATAATTCTTTATTGTGAGAAAAGACACAGATAGGCAGAAAGGACCATCGCAGGCCAAGAATGAGAGCGGTCACAGGTCGAGATCAGAGGGTTTGAGTACAGATAATTTTACTGCAAACATGAAGATCATAGGCAGACATGAGGACCAAGAACCGGAGGCTTAACTGGGGACTCGGATCGAGTCCGAGTTAAAAGGGGGAGGACGGCATACATTGTTGCTGTTGTTTCTCCAGGTCACAGGCCAGGCCCGTCAAGTACTCAGTGACAGGTTCAGTAGCATATTTGCCGACGACCCGGGATATTCCGCGCAGTCGAGGGCATGGTGGTCGGTCGTCATACGTGAGAGGTGGTTCGGGGTGTACAGTCGGCACGAGGCCATCCTGCTCCTGGTCCGGGAGGCGAAGCCCCGGCCGCCCCGTTGCGTGGCAGTTCTTCCTCTGGTCCTGCTGATGACACCTTCCGGGCAATTCCGCTGAGCTAGCGCCTGCTCCTCTTGCCAGATGGTCTTCGTGAGGGCGAAGGCTGGTATCAGCACCTCCTGCAGCATCCACGCCTTTATGACGGGCCTGACCGCCTGGAATGCCAATATGTGCTTTCTGATGAGCCAGACCTGCCTCACCGCGGGCAGGTGGGAGACCTCCCGAAGCTCGTCGTCGATGGTCATGTCGAACATCTCCTCGACGAAGGGGAAGGGTTTGCTTTCGTCTAGCGATGTCGAGCACCGTTTCTTCGGGGTTATCATCCGCCAACGTTGCGTGTCCAGGATGCCCCGGAGCTCGGGGTAGGTGTCCGTACAACTGACGTGACCTAAGTGGCTCTGATCCGGGTACCACTTGTACCTGAGCTGGAAGCTGGGGATCTCGCCGCCTAGGCTCAAGATATCTTCTCGTAGCAGCTTGGCTGTCTGCAACAGCACTCCGGGGCTCAAGTCGGCCGTCATGACTACTCGCGAGCAGACGAGGATGCATGGGGGTGGGGGGTCAAGTGCCCCAGAACCCTTCTGGCCCTTGTATATATAGCCAGAGACAGGGTTTGTAGGAGGTTCTAGACACCGCTGCCACTCCCTGTGACAAATCTCCGGGCCTCCTGTGTTGTTAAGGCACGTGGCGTCGTCGCTGTCTTCAACAACCCTTGGCGGGTGCTACTGGGGCCGAAGTCGGCCGTCATGACTACTCCGGAGCAGGCGAGGACGGGATTTGGTCGGGTGTATCGAGTATACAAATCCCGGGTTCGTTCACCGTTACCAACACAATCACCGGTACACACCCCAGCCCACATGTGCGGCGGAGACAAATGTGTGTTATGTGGACGTTTGCGCACCAATTGGTGCATTTTTAATGCAATGTTTTTCACATTAGGCCCGGAGCGCACACGAGGTAGCACATCGGTTCATTGGCTCGGGTACATAAGCACACACCCACACAAGAGTATTTCAGTCACATCAGTGTTTATTCAGATGTACATGTCAAAAACACAATACAAACATCCTATTTGGTTTCTGTAGGATCGGTTACCAGGCCCATGAACAGCACTGTCCTCTTATCGCTCTTGTGCTGCGGCCTGGTGATCACCCACACGAAGGGCTGGTCGACCTTGAACACTTTTGGTCTTTTGGGTTTGATTCG
Source organism: Poromitra crassiceps (assembly GCF_964638095.1). NCBI lineage: Eukaryota > Metazoa > Chordata > Actinopteri > Beryciformes > Melamphaidae > Poromitra > Poromitra crassiceps. The sequence continues at coordinate 15,041 of NW_028151905.1, read as the reverse complement.
GTAACTGAAAGAGGTTGCAAACGTGGTGACGGCTGCCGCTACCGTGCCCTCCTCGTCCACATCCACCGTGCACACCTGCGTCGTGGAACTCTCCCCGTCGGCCACCTGCACCTCCAGTTCTTGCATGGCACGGTTCAGCTGCAGTGTAGATGTGGTTTTCCACTTGGGTAACTCGACGGTGTATTCGGATGCTCTATGCGTGCTGTTAATTATCTTCAGGTAGTCTAGGAAGACTTCTGCGCCCAGCGCCGTGGATTTCAACACTTGACGCATGGTGCGCCGGTCATTTTGCTTGGGTATCAGTATGTGCATGCAGGTCTGATCATCGCCTGTGTAAGGCAAGTGCAAAACCCTTAGATGGTCTAGGTCTTCGTTCACCAGGGTCTGGGTTTCATCGGTTTCCTTACGAACCATGGTGCACACATCTCTATTACCCGCTGTTGTGCCTGTCCGGAAACCCGTAACTTTGGTGAGCGTCGGGTCGAATCTCTCGGCCCAACTGCCCTTGAAGTAGATAGCGTTCGACACTATCAGAGCGGCTGACGGGGCCCACGTTTGTGTAGACAGCACCTCCCGGATCATGCCCCTGGTGTTAGCGGCCGCAAAATCGTTGAAGTAAGCCACCATCTGCCGCACGTCCTCGGAACCGCACACCGGCTTCACAATAACCGCCATACCGTGGGCTTGCATCTCGGCTTGCATCTCGTCAGGCATACGGGTCTTGTCAGAGGCCCAGACCATGTTCGCGAGGGATAGGGAGCTGGAGATTCCGAGGTCGGTCGAGAACCCTTTGCGAGCAAGTTCTTCACCTGTCCAAGTGGGTGGCTCTCGGCCAGCTCGCAGAGCCGCTACAACCTTATTGCGCTGTAACACGATATTGGCAACCTCCGTGATACCCAACGGGCTTAGGCATATGTTTATCAACGAGTCCTCGCTTGCCAGGTGCCGGAGGAATAAAGCTGAGACCGAATCCATTGCTGTTATCCTGCTCTGTATGTGTGTTTGTGTGCACGTCCTTATGAGAGCACACACATATATATGATGTTGGCCGGACACCATAAACTTTAAAGGGTGGGGCAAAACTGACTTTTTCCAGCACGGGCCGTGTATGGGGCCGAGAGAGCGCGCGCGAGGGCTTGACAACATTCCAATGGATACATTTTGCGAGACACAGAACCGTTTACAGCTTGCTATCATCTTATCTATTGTCTTGAAGGGGAAACTTAGGATCGCCTCAGCATCATGGCTACTAGGGAAGGCTTTTTTAAGATGTTTGGCTCTGAAGAGCAAGTCCGGTTCGTCACGCGCACCAAACAAACATTGGATTCCTCTGGCTACTACTGGGGTTGTCTGACTGCAGACACAGCGCACCTCAAACTTCGAGATGTCCCTGTAAGAACTTTCCTGATCCGGGACAGTGCGCACGAGGATGCCCTTTTCGCACTGTCCTACCCATACATTTTTGTCATTGATCAGTTGTCCACAGAACCCGTATTGTTAATGCAGCACAGAATTCTCAGAGGAGACCGAGGTCTCCCGGAAGCATTTTATAAATGTGACCTAAACACCATAGAATTATGTTTTGTCAGATGCATTTTTGTCAGGGGGAGGGGGGACCACGGCTATATTATGGCAGAGCAGAGAGGGTCTCAGTTCAGAAGGAGACGGAGGCATCATCTAGTCCTACTTTAGTTTATCGTTGGTCGCTTGCACACTCTGGTCCTGGCTCACTGTCTTCATTCTTGCTGTGGCACGAGAGCAGGAGCGAGCCCATACCTCCGCGCCATCTTCACCCACGGCTGGACGTCGCAGGACGACATCTACGTAGATGTCCGGCACCGTGTCGGAGGACGCGATGGACACCATCCCGGTGACCGAGGACAACGTGAAGAAGGCGCATGCCGTCCTGTTGGCCGTCGGAGGAGAGTGTAACCCTTCCCACGGTGAAAGAGAGAGGATTCGGGTATACGATCCCAGTGCTGAGCTCTGGTTTGATTTACCAAACAGTGAACTTGGGCTTTGCCAATCTTGCAATGTCGTCGCTTTCCTAAATGACTTTGTCTACTGTGTTGGCGGCATCGCAAACTATGGTGAGCACGCCGGCAACAGCCTCAACAGAGTAATGAAGTTCAACCTCCATACCCGTACTTGGCAGGATGCGGCAGCCATGCATCATCCTCGCTATGGTCACAGCGTGGCAGTACTGAATGGCCGTATCTATGCCATGGGAGGCTACGCACACAACAAAATGAATCAGGACAGTGTCGAACGCTATGATCCTCAGACCGACAAGTGGACTCTGCTCCCACCTATGAACAGGAAGCGATCGTCGGCCAGCGCCACAGTACTGAACGGCAAAGTGTACATCTGCGGTGGTCTAAGTGATCGGGGACTGGTGCGCACAGCTGAGTGCTACAACCCAGACACCGACCGGTGGACGAAGATCCCCCGCATGAGCGTCGAGCGTGCCGACTTGGGCGTCATCGCATACAGACAGCGCGTCTACGCAGTGGGCGGCCACAATTCGGGCGGACGTCTGCGCAGTGCCGAGGCCTACGACCCGCTAACCGACACGTGGAGCGCCGTGCCCGACATGCGGGAACCACGCTGCGAATTCGGCATTGAGGTGGTGGACGACCAGTTGTTCGTATGCGGAGGAGAAGGAGAATACCCCGACAGCTCCAAGGTGGAACGCTACGACGGGAGCACCAATGAGTGGCACGAAGCCTGCGGGATGGGGATCCGAAGCTTTGATATCAGCTGCTGTGTGTGTCCGGAGCTTGCTCTACGAATGGACCCCGTGGTCTAAAGCTTCTCTGTCATAACCTGACCTGTGAAATGTTGTGAAGAATGAAATAAAAACGCATACTCTGATGATTCTTGTAGAACATTGTTTTTATTTTTGTCATTGGTCAGTTGCCCACCGCACCCATATTGTTAATGCAGCACAGAATTGTCAGAATAGACCGATTCTCGCTTAGGAGTCTGACTATCTGTATTTCTTAAACTACAACGTAGGGGTAGGCACACACTAGGCCTGCGCGTGAGTGTGCTTTCACTGACGTTACACAAATTAAAATGTTCTTAGCGATACCGCAGGCGTTTGTGTGAGGAAAACAAAATGTGAAAACATGAATGAAACCAATACAATTTTAAATGAATGTAGTGTGTGTGTGTGTGTGTGTGTGTGTGTTGCGGTCTATGAACCTAGGCTCGGTCTGCGGGCTTCTGGGGCCTCGGACAGAGCGGAGTAGAGGACTGTGATCCTAGAAATGAGCAAGGGGCCTCTGGGGCCTCATGGCTGTACAGACATGAACTAGATGTGTTTTCAAGCCCTGCTGTGTGTGTCTGTGTGTCTGGATTCGGCCGATGGCTCTGAGAGTGCGATTGGGTAAATGAAGTGAACAGAAAAGAAGGTATGCTTTGATATTTTTATTTTTATTTTTTTATTCTAGATTATAGAGACATAGACAAGCCAGTACACACTAAAGAGTTGTGTGTATATCTCTGGCGGCTCAGACTCGTTGTCGAGCGACATGGACGTTTAGCACGGATCTCAGAGTATGTCAGCCAGTAACGCGAGGCGCACTGATCCGGTGCACTCGTTGGAGAAGTACTGGTTGTGGAGCAGCGCAGATGTGTCGCCCGCGTCTCCGAGCAACAGAGGCCAGCTGCACGCACACATGCGCACACAGGTGCACTGTGACCTCCTGAAAACCTTGTGGTTGGACAGGAACTCAGACAGTTCCTCGTGTGTGGCGATTGGCAATGTGTGGGTGTCTGCCGAGTAGCCAGGATCTGGGTCGTGGTCCGCACCCTCATAGTACGGCATCAGAGCTGTGTGTATATCTCCGGAGGCTCGAACTCGTTGTCGAGCGACAAGGCCGGCTGCGGCAGGAGAAGATAGACAGGGATCTAGCGCTGCAACGTCGGGGATATGGGGAGCCCTGTGCGTATGAGTCGTGGGGCGCAGGCCTGCGCGAGACGGCCGGCTTCCGAGGGCTAGCATACACGGCGCAGAACTCTGCTGAGTATCGATGACAGGCGCTGGTGCGGGAGACGTAGGCTGAGTCGTTGAGATGGCCAATCGTACCCGACGACTCTGTAAACTCTCGCTGCCTTGCAGGCTCCTTGACCTGACCCTCATGTGGTTGGTCTCTGCGTCGGGGTGGCAATGTCGATGACGGCAAAATGAACCCGTCCTTTTCCTTGTACCTCCTGGCTCTCAACTCCTAAGGACCCTTATAGCCCTTTCCCCCTAGGCCTGTCTGGGTTTGGTGCAGCTCTTGGATCTGAGAAACGTTTCTGCTGCGTCTTCACAGATAGGAAGCTTTTGGATTATATAAAAGTTACGCTAAAGGATCACCCACTTTATACCTCAAGGGCGAGGCTCATCCCTCCAATTCTGCCTGAGTAGGCTTGGCATCAGGGGCCATGGCGAAAGGGTCCTATCTATTTAGCCCTTCCAGAGTTACTAACCATGCTCGTGGCGACAATGGGGCACGGACAGTCCATGGGTGTCTGGGACTTTCACGTGGAGGACTGGGAACGCTTTGGCATTATAGCCGGCTCGGGCCTGGTGTGTACTGCGCTGCTTCTGATTGTCATGGCCCTAATGTGGGTCACCCGCAGTGCTTTGGAGCTGCGAGCCCGGCGCTGTCCCGCTCGCCCTATCTACCTCGGACCGCCCATGCAATACACGGCCGTCTACAGGCCGACGACAACGACGATGATTCCGGGAGTGGAGAGTGACGACGAGACTGTCTGGGATGAGAGATCGCCCTCCGTGTCGTGACAACGGCGGCGGAGAAGGAGGAGGATGATGGGACGCCAACCTTGAGGCAGGACCAGAGTGTGCAACTGACCAATGACAAAAATAAAAACAATCTACTACAAGAATTGTCAGAGTGTGTGTTTTTATTTTATTCTTCACATTTCACAGGTTATGACAGAGAGAGGCGTTAGCCCGGGTTGTACATGTACATGGGGTGAAGTGGTACAGCAAGCTCCTGCTGAATAATAATCTGAGGACCTGACACCCTTGACCGAGTCGCGGAAAACCATACAGAATTCCCAAGTTTTCACAGGGGTACTGTATACAAGGGTTTCACACAGTATATCAAAAGAGGGTTTCATAGTCCTTTCTTGTGCTCTCTCCTCTCCTTGTGCCGTACGCCACCTCCGCCTCCCCGGGCCCCGCTGCAGAAGAAGAGGTAGGCAAGGGCGGCGCTGATGCACGTACACCAGGCCATGAGCAGGGCGATGCTGATCCGCAGCATGGCCCCCCCAAACAAGCCCGACAGCCAGCCTCCGAAGATTTGACGGCCGGCCGATATCTCCTCGTAACGTTTGTCGTACTCGGCCAACGTCTTGGTGATGTTCTCGACGTCGCCGCGTATGTCGTGCAGCCGAACGCTGGTGTTGATGGCCTTGAGTATGTTGAGCTCGGGCGACTCGGGCAGGATGTCCTTGAGCAAGTCGGCGAAGGAGACGGGCCCTTTGGAGATGTGGGGCCTGGAGAAGGGCTTGAGTGGCGGTGTCTCGATATCGACCGACGCTGAGCCCTCGAGCCACGTGATCCTGTCGTTCTCGTAGCATATGCCCCTGTGGCAGCGGGTGCACGTGATGTCGCATTTGTCGGGCTCAGTCAGACATTCCGTGTACCTGGTGTGGATCTCGGGCTTGCGGCAGTAGCGGCCGTGGCACTCCGAAGGCTCGTACAAAGCGCCGTTGATGAGCCAGACACGGTAGTTGGGCCAGCAGGGCACGCCGTCATCTCTAATCTTGGGCATAGGTATCACGTCGCGCACCGTCGTCCTGTCGATGGTGCCTGGCACCGAGTGCAAGATAAAAAGCTTCCTGTCCCTGTACAGCGCAGCGCTCACAGTGGGGAACTCGCTCAAGCCCTGGTTGTTTTGGAACGCCGACAGGCCGCTGGGGCAGCTGCCGGAGCGCCGGGACGCAATCTCTCTCAGGCAGTTGGCCACGCCGCGCGCCACGAACCTGACGTGCATGGCCGCCTGTATCATTTCGTGCGTGATGCTCTGCGTCTGGGCATACCAGAGCTGGAAGCTGGCGATAACGGAAAACTTTTCATTGGTGTCCCTCAGGGCCATCTCGGTGTTCTGCTTTAGCGCGTCGCGCAGCATGGCAAAGTTGCGGTTGCTGATCTCATAGTTCTTCTTGAGGTTGGCCTCCTGCTCGTTCATCCGCCCGTCGATGAGTGCAATGTTCCTGTCCAGCTTGTTGCTGATCTCCACCTGCGTGCCCTGCACCGAGAGCAGCGTAGCTTTGGTGTCGTCAAGCTGCGCCTCTAGTCCATTGACCCTTTCAGAGACCTGGATGGCGAGGCCGAGGGCCGCGCCAGACAGGAGAAAGGAGATGAAGCGCTTATGGCGCCGTCGCCGATCGAGGCCGGGCAGCGGGGCCGCGTCAGGCACGATGTACATCTTGGCCTTCTCCTCCTGGGCCGCCAGCTCCTCTAGGCCCTCGCGCATCATCCCGCCGGCTCGCCGGGCGTCGTTTAGGATTACATGCGCCGAGTTGCACAGCTTGCCGTAGTTGATGCGGCAGGTACGGCTGCCGCCGCATATGGCGATGAGGCACGGCGTCAAGGCGCTCACGTCGTGATTGACGCAGCTCACGTTGAGGTTGATGTAGTCGATGCCCGGGGTAAAGTTCGACACAAAGTACATGTACTCAGCGGGCTTGACGATGAGCCCGCGCGAAGTGTCGACCACGGGTTTGTCCAGCATGTAGCCGTCGTCGACCATGGCCACGTTGACGCTCTGCGTCGACTTGCCGCTGTTGTACGCCTTGCACACCTTGTTGACCGGCGGCAGGTACTCAACGAGTGTGTCGCTGTCGAGGATGCCGACCATGTAGTGGCTGGGGTCCGAAGTGGGGATCATGGTGTTGACGTTCATGGCCAGCTGGGGCTGCCGGCTCGACTTGATGGCCTTGGCCGCCGGCGGGCCAGGCGTGCACGACGAGATCTTGTACACGTCGGCGATGTAGATCTTCTCGTAGCTGGTGCTGCACAGTTCCTTGTACGGCGTGTCGAAGATGCCCAGCGAGCCGTGCACTGAGATCAGGCCGGGGCAGATGAGGTTGTTGCTGATGCCTACGATGTACTGGGGGTCCATTACCCTCTTGGACCCCGAGCTCGGGTCCTTGTAGCCGTTCTCTGGCACGTTGACACGGACCTGCTGGAGCGGCTCCACGCCGCCCGTCGCCCGCCGAGCCCGCCGAGCACCCGCCCTACCGGAAACTAGGGAGATGCCCGCCGAGACTTGCTGCCGCTTCCAGTCACCGAGCCTGTGCACGGCGGCTGTGACGCCCGAGAGTGCCGGTGTGTGGGGCCTGGTGGTACGCTCGAAGTCTGCGTTGAGCGTCGAGATGACAAACTGGTTGATGCCTAGCGTCGTGGCCACCAACTCGGGGAGACGCTTGAGCGTATCGAAGGATGTGGAGCTTACGGTCACGTTTACCCAGGCCTTGCGAGCCCACAGGGTTGTGGCCGTACCGGAGCAGCACTTGGTCGCCTGGTCCTCCTCACACGTGTACAGCGGGTTGCTCTCCAGGTCGGCCAGCGGCAGGTCTGCGTCGATGACGTCGGACGCCGCCGCGAGGTTCGCTATCCGCACGCGACCCATCAGGTTGATGGTGAACACGAGCCTGTTTGCCCTGACACCCTTGTCAACCAGGGCGCTCATGTAGGCCAGGGCCCCGTCGTCCTCGGCTCCGCCGCCCGATGGTGCCAGCCAGAGGTTCTGGCAGCGCTCGGGCCGGTTCAAGTCGGCAGAGCCGGCGGGCACCAGGAACAGGTCGAACGCGGGGAGGAGAGCGGTGAAGTTGAGCCGGTCGAGCTGTGTTCGCTCGAGGGGTAGGCCGAGAAACAGCCGTTTCACTTTCCTCCGGCGCAGCTCACCTGCCAGGAGGTTCAGCGTCAGCGTGGGGTTCTTGTCGAGCGGGCACGTCTCCTCGCCCCAGCCGCCGATGTCGATCATGACGCCCGAGGAGAAGGCGGCCACCTGCACCTTGTAGATGACGTCGGCGATCTGGGCCGAGCTCGGGCTTGTGTTCACGCACACATCAACGGGCACCTTGAGTATCAAGGGGGTCAACTCGGCCACCTCGGCCGCCACCTGCATGTCCAGGGAGATGCGGAATTGCCCCTTGACGTACTCGGCGCAATCCACCGGCAGCATGGTGACGTCGCACGAGGCCGCGGCGACTGAGTCTCGAAGCTCCAGCGGTGTCGGCACGTAGTCGTGTGGCCGATTGGCCTCGGCGATGGAGCTGGAGAGTTCGCAGATGGCAGTGGGCGCTGACGTCTGGGGGTCGTTATTGGTGATGCCCCTGCCCGTGCCACCCTGGTCGTCGGCGCCGATGCAGAACCGGGCGCCGCCGGCCGAAAAGCACCGGTCTCCGAGCTGCGCGTAGCACAGGGCCATGTCATCCGAGGGCCCGGCGCCCACGTAACTGAGAACGCAAGCGTACACCGAGTTACGCAGCATGAGCACCTCGTCCGAGTCGAGCCACGCGGCATCCTTGCTGGCGTGCAGAGTTCGCCGCAGCACCTTGTACGCGGAACACTCCGGTCCCGGCTCGCAGTCGGCCATGGGGTCGTCGCCGAAGTAGTACGCGACGTTGCGCTCTTTGGCATAGAGCCTGATAGAGAGGGCGTTGAGCGGAGCGCTGCGAACGAGCCGGTCGGCGCAGCCAAAGCCTGCGGGGATCTCGACGCAGGAGCTCTTGCTCAGGCTCAGGACGTAGGCACCGAGGATGGTGCTGTTGGCCTTGACCGGCTCGCTCAGGCTCTCGCGGGGCCTCCAGCGGGCCAAGATCTTGCCAGAGCAGTAGTGTGTGCAGCGGTCCGTCGCGTCGTCGTACCGGCCCAGGGCGAGCGCGAAGCCTGTCTCGCTGGTGCCCTGGCACCAGCCCGATTGCGCGCTGCTCACAATCACATTGACCCAGACGTAGGGTGCGTAGCCATATGCGTTGTGGACCGCTCTAGTGGCGGAGGCAGAGGCGTGTGCGGCCAGAGAGACGCCTGCCGCTAGGGCAACGCTGATCGTCGCGCTGAGCCAGGCGGCTAGAGGCATGGGGTCGGAGTTGTTCACCGCGTGCGGCTCTAGTGGCTCCTTAGTAAGCACATTAAGATTTGTTTTACATTTTAAAGTCTGCTATATAAATTAAAGCCATTATTATTATTATTATAAGCCGCCGGGTTAGATCGGGCGGTTGTCGGTACCTCCTAGTCGGTCCCGTTCGTTCTGCGCTGACTTTTTGAGTGCCAGGCAGGTGCTCGCCAGGGCGTTGAAGTTCTTGATGGCGCTGTTGTAGGTCTTGACCATGTTCATGTCGGTCGCGAAGACAGTGCGGCCCAGCTCGGTGCGCACGCAGTAGAACCGCTGCCGTGACGTGGCGTCGGCCACGGAGTAGCTTTTGCCCAACAGGTCCATAGACATGTTGTGCATCACGCCCAAAACGTTGCCGTCGTGGCTAGTGTGCAGCAGGTGCGTGTTGATGGCCGCGGTGCTGAAGCACAGGTCGAGCGTGTCGAGGAAGTCCTTAACCTCGTCGGGCTTGAGGGCCTGGAGCGAGTCTAGCGTGTTTTTGTCGAGCCTGCGACACACGCAGCACTCTGCGTCGCACAGCAGCTCCTGGCAGTCTACGGATGCGATTGTCTCGCCGTTGAGCGACAGGTACAGGCCGGGGTATTCCTTCCTCAGGAACCTGCCGCGGGCATCGAGCTCGGCTGCGGCATCGTCCTCGCAGCGTGGGGAGCAAAGCTCGGCGGGCAAGGGGAAGCTGACCGCCTCCGCCACATAGCCCGGGTCGCCCGAAGGGTCGGGCCTGCGAGCATTACTAACGGGTGGCGATCTGTCATCTTGCGACGGCGACCGGCTTCTTTCCCTGCCATGACTCGATCCATGGCGAGATGAACCGTACGTCGGATACGGCAGGAGCGAAGAGGCAGAGTCCCGGGAACGGCCCGGGCGACGATCCATCGGAAGGCGTGTGTGCGTATATCGTAGGCAGCTCGTCTGAGGTGCGTGGGGGCGCGCTGATGGCCTCGCCGGGTGTCAGGTGGGGAAACTGTGTGTTGCGCACGTCGGACAGGAACGTATTGTGCGTCGTCGACAGTAAGTACTGCAACAGGTGCAAGGTCCGGCTGGCTCCGTCCTTCAACACGACGCAGGCACTCTGCTACTTACTTACTTTGCAAAACCTGCCGCTGCACACATCCGAGTCGCTGATGCAGCTGGTTACGGTGTTGGCCGCAGAGAACCTCAACGCGCCAAAGTGGCAGGGCCGCTTTTGCACAATCGAGAACGTGAGCCACATCTCGCAGGAGGCCCTCCGGCTGCTGCTGTCGATCGACGTCGAGTTCCTCTGGGGCGACAACGTGACGGTGGACCTGACCCCCGGAGCCTGATGGCCGAGGTGCGGAGAAAAGTAGGTCCCCTGTTCAGCGAGGATGAAAAATCCATGTACGTCAAGCTCACCAGAGCAGACGAGCGGCGGGCCATCATCGATCGCGCCACCATGACCCTGACCGACTATGTGGATCGGGCCAACCCACGCTTCCCGACCAACGCCGAGCTTCGGTCGGACGAGTCGGTTTTCGTGCCCGTGTTCTGCGCCGAGTGCTACGGCACCACCCAGGAAGACTACGACGGTGCCCTCGACTCGATGGTGTCGAGCGCGGATGCCACCGGCGAGTTCATTGTCGGCGTGTGCTGCGTGTACGGCGATGACGGCTCGGAGCCGAGCCCGGAGTCACGCGTTGTGTACAAGATCCACAACGACCTAGCCTACTCGGGGACCTGCCACAGCCAGCCGGGCAAGGCTACCTTCATGCACGACATGAGATACGAACTGGGTGCTGTTAAGTGCTACTGGCACGTGCACAGCCGGAGCAGGGACAAGAGCTTCCTCTTCAGCTGCGTGCAGTGCAACCGGGACGAGTACACGGACACGGTGATGAAGTTCATGAAGGATTGCTGCGTCGAGCGCAGCTACAGCCTGGGCACCACGGGCGAGAACTCGATGGGGCCCGTAACAGATGAGTGCAGCTTTGTCACGGTGCCCAAGAGGCCCGCCTGCTTTTGCGAGGTGTGCACCAGTGAGTCGCTCGGCGACACTATGAGGTCCCGGGGCTTCTCGACGGTCAAGGACAAGGCCCTCGACGCGGGTCTCTCAGTCTCGTCTGAATCCTCGACCTCGCCAGCGTCCTCGGCCCCGGAGCGCAGCGAGCCGACGATCGCGGCGCTGACCAACGTAGTGTCCGGGCTCAAAGCACAAATACATGTACTAACGCAGCGCCTTGATGATCCGGGTCATCCCGAGAGTCTCTACAACAGGTACGGCGCACAGGAATACTACAGGCGCACGGGGAACAGGCCAAAGCTCTGCGCAGGAGTACTACCGATATCAGCCCCCTCAGCCGCAGTGACCGAGGGACTACACATGGATGGCGCCGGCGGGAATGAAGTGGTCCCGGCTCTAAAATGGCTGATTGAAAAGCTGCAGCAGCAGATCAGTTCTCAGATCAGTCCGCAGCAACAGCAACAGCAACAAGGTGGTACGCTCCCCCCTCTGCCGTGGCAGCCGCTGGGCCAGACCCAGCTGGCCCAGCCACCCCAGCTATCCCAACAGCAGCTGCCCTTCTTGTCTCAGGCTACGTTACAGGCTGTGAGCCAGCAGCAGCCATACCAGCAGCCGTACTATCCGCCGGCGTACCCATCGCTCCACCAGGATCAGGCCCCAGTCCGGACGCTTGCCCTGGAGCGCAAAGAGCACTCTCAGGTGGCCTTCGACATCAGCTCGCTCACGCCGGAGCAGAGGGAGCAGGTCACCATCGATTACTTCAAGAGACAGAAGCGGGAGGAGGAGGATGCCAAAGATAAGACTAGGCTGCTTCAGGCGGTCAAACGGGTCCTGGATTCAGACACCGTCAACTCTGCTGACGACGCCTTGGCCAACATAGCCAACGGCGTGCCCTTCAAGAGACAGAAAAGGGCCTGCGTCGGCGGCGACTCCGAAGACAAGCGGGGGAGACAGAGCACCTGGGCCTCCTCCTCCTCCTCCTCCTCCCCCTGCTCAGGTGCCGAGGTGGCATCAGGAGCCGCCGAGGAACACCGTGACCCCGATCCGCCCGCAGCGCAGACCGTTCCGAAGGCCGTGTTCCAGGCTCCTGCAGCACAGAGCGTTCTGAAGGCCGGCGTCCAGGCTCCCGCCGCGCAGACCACTCAGCCAGCAGTGAACCCGACACAGAGATACATCGATGCGGTAACCTACAAGATGACCTGAGCGGAGTTTTGGATAGTGTTGTATCTCGTGCTATGTCCTGTGCCTTGTCTTGGTGGTATGGTTAGATTGTAAACTAAAATAATAATAAAGAATAACAATAACACGAGTTGCCTCCTGACTACCTGATTGCCTGCGTCTGTGTGTGTGTGACAGAGAGACCGATGAGTCTGAGTGCATGCGAACAAGCTTCACAATATTGACAGTGGTTACGTGGCCTCGGTGCCCAGAGCCCTAGCATGCAACGCTTCAGAAAGAGAAAGAAGGTTGACGTGACCGACATGAGCGGAGACCTCAAACGGGTCGTGGACCAGTTGAAGGCCAACGTGCTCGAGCTCACGACCCAGCTGGGGGCTGAGCGTCGCCGGGGCGATGCTTTGGCGAAGGAGTGTGAGTTGTCTAGGGAGTCTAGGTCCGAGACGGCTCCGACGGCTGCTGCCAGCACCGAGCAGGGGGTCGAGCTCGATATGTGCAAAGCTGAGCTAGAGAGCGTTAGGGCCGAGCTGGAGCGCGTCACAACCGAGCGCGAGAGCCTGAGGATCACACTGTCGCAGCACAGACTGAACTCTCAGCCGACAAAGCCTGCCTCGGACAGCCCCGAGCACGCCAGAATGCACGACTGGACTGGGCGCATGTACCTGAAGGTGACCCTGCCGAGCGACTACAGCTTCAAGCCAGGCCAAAAAGTGACACCTCTCGGCGTGATGCAGAAGCTCTTCGACATACGGCATGCGGGCAACAAGGTAGGCATCACGTTCGGCCTGCTGTTGGAGATGCTGAACGTGCGCTTGGCCGTCAGCTACAAAGATTGGTACAATGCCCACTTTGGCTTCCTGGCCAGAGAAGATCATCACTTAGTGGCGGCGCACATCGACAGCGACGCGTTCGCCTGGCTCCTGTTCGAGTACGGCGTCCAGGCGATCACCATCGACGTCCTGACGGGCCTCATAAGCACGGCGCCCGTGAAGAGCGGCACCACCAACATGATTGCCGGCCTACACGGACGGGTCTACGCGGTGGCACTGGCGCTGTTCCACGAAGCCGTGAACAAGTCTAGCGAGCGGTTCAAGCCGCACCGCGAGCATGCTTTGAGCGTCCGCAAGAGGGAGGGACCGGTCTACGTACCACTCGACGTACTGTACGAGGAGCCCGAGCCAAACTGCAAGAGCCGGTTGCTGGTCACCGTGCTCGACAATCTGATGGGCCGATGTGCGCTGGCCCCGGCTACGGGCGCATCGAAGGCGGGACCGGTCAGGACAGACGATCCACTCGGCATAGACTCTTCGCTGGACCTGTTCATGAACTCGCGCGGGCTCTTCGGCGAGGCGGGCAAGAAGAGGCTAGGGCTGTTTGGGTCCCAGCAGCCCGTAGGCGGGCCCTATCGCCCCCTCGACGCCTCGGCGGCCGAGGACTCTAATAAAAACCGGGCGCCTTTTGGAAAATTTAGTTATTTCGGGTGAAGTATGGAGGCTATCGCGAAGACCTTTCGGGCCTCGTCGCCAGCGTCCCATCGGCGCAAGAAGGCCCGTTGCGAGCCCCGGGACTTGTCGCCCTCTCTCTCCTTCAGCTCGATGCGCCAGTCCGACTCCTCGCCTCGTCCACCGACACCGTCGACCTCTCCGTCCGAGAAGGCCTGTCTCGAGCCCGAGGATGGGAAGACGCGTGCCCTGCTAGCCCTGTCGCGCTACTGCCAGGAGCAGTGGGTGGCGTCGACGATCGACCTACACCTCCGCAGGGGCAACAAGCTGACTATGACCCTGCTGAGCGGCGACGCGGGTTGCGGCAAGAGCTACGCCATCTCGATGCTGCGGGAGCGGCTGACAGCGATGGGGGTTAGCTGCCAGGTGTGCGCCATGACCAACAAGGCTGCCACGACGCTGATGGAGTCGACTGGCTGCAAGTCAGTGATGACCTTCCACAGGATGATGGGCTACAAGAAGGGACTGCTCGCAGATGGCCTGTCGACAGAGGACTTTGTCAAGGCCTACCAGGTCATGTACCGGCCGCTCGTCGACCGGTTCCAGCGGCTGTGCGAGCGGGACCTGGAGTCGGACGGCTCGCGCCGCCAGAGGCACCCGACGTGCTCGCGTCTGACGCCGGAGTCGTGCGCTGTGTGCTGCAGGGAGTTCGAGAAGCTCAGGGCGAAGCTACCGATCCTAGCGAGCTCCATGAGTGACGCGCCGCCCTTCCTCGGTGTCAATGTGCTGGTGGTGGACGAGTATGGTATGTTGGCCGAAAGCGAAGTGGACAAGATGCTGAAGTGCCTTGCCCTGTTCTACGGGCCCGAGCGAGGCCCCCTGATAGTGCTCGCGGGCAGCGTGTCGCAGCTTCCGCCCGTGGGCAATGTCAGCCGCATCTGGGACCGCGGCCTGTTAGAAAGCAAGTTGGCCGCGACGACGCCACTGTTTGTAAACCGCAGGCAGTTCCGTGACCCAGGATACTCGGAGGCCATTACGTACCTGCAGTTCAACACGGTCACGGCAGAGTCGAAGCGCATCTTCGAGAGCCTCTGCCACGTGACCTCAGAGCAACTCATGGCCCCGGCCTACTGCCCCGACAGCTTGCGCATCTTCCACCAGAACAGGCAGCAGGCTGAGTACTCCACGGCGTTCATGAAAGACACCGAGGCTCGGCTGGGTACCACCGCAGTCGCACCCAAGCACCTGAGCCTGAGTAGACGCGGCTCCAAAAGCACGTGGTACGAGGCCCTTAAGAACGCGACA